>NW_007248186.1:224246-232511 GCF_000164805.1 Carlito syrichta
TGAAATAATTTGTACACACACACACACACACACACACACACACACACACACACACTCACACTCATACATTTATACATGTTTTCATCCATGGTTCCTGGCTCATAACTCCCACAGCCATTGCCACACTCCCATAGACCTTATAATAGTCTGTTATAATGTTGGGTGTGTTAGGCCTCAAGAGCAGGTCTCAGGAAATAGATTCTTTCTGATCTTCTGATTGTGAGTTACAAGACCCTCATTCCAGAGTGGATCCTGCCCCATACTCTAGGGGAAGAAATGCTGATGTCACGAAGCTTTTATAAAAACCAAGAAGACTGGTTTTGGAGAGTGTCCAGACAGCTGAGCACATTGTGGTTTCTGGAAAGTGACACAGCTAGGAAGAACCTGGAAGTTTATGCCTCTCCCCCATATCTTGCCCTGCACGTCTCTTCATCTGTATCCTTTGTAGTAAACCTGTAAATATGTTTCCATGAGTCCTGTGGGCCACTCCAGTAAATTAATCAAACCCAAAGAAGGGATCATGGGAACCCCAACTTGAAGCCAATCGTCAGAAGTCCTGGAGACCTGGACTTGTGACTGGTGGTGGTGATGGGGGGGAGGAGTGGTTGGGGACTGAGCTCCCAGCCTGTTGGATCTAACACTATCTCTTATTCTCCCTAATCAACTTTGTTTTATTTCCCTCTCTTCTTCTCACGAATAAACTTTGTTTTAAAACTTTGTTTTAAAACTTTGCTGGCTAGGCTGATCATGGTGGTTCACACCTATGATCCCAGCACTTTGGGAGACCGAGGTGAGAGGATTGCCTGAGTCCATAAGTTCGAGACCAGCCTGGGCAACTTGGCGAGACCTCATCTCTACAATAAACCAAAAAATTAGCTAGGCATGGTGGTGCATGCCTGTAGTTCCAGGTACTTGGAAGGTTGAGGAGGAAGGATTGCCTGAGCCCGGCAGCTCAAGCTTACCACCGCCCTTCAGCCTGGGTGACAGAGTGAGACTTCAACTCAAAAAAAAAAAAAAGTTGCTGGCTGCCCTGAAATTCATTTCAGTGTTGAGTCAAAGTGCCCAAGAGTTTTGCACCACACTCTACCTGACATCACTCCTTCCCTAACCAGATTAGGTGCCCTCCTTTGGCACCAAATGAACACTCTATCTCTAACACATGCTGACATTACACAATTTTGTAATAACCTGTTTACCTGTCTGGACTGCCAACTACAACATAAGCCTGAAGAGTCAAAAATGGTGCTTAGTTCCCTGGTATGCCCCATTAGGCAGCACAGAGCTTGTCACATTGTAGGTACACAATAGATATTTACCAAATGAACGCATCTCATCCAACTCCGTTTTATGGTTGAAGTAATGGTTTAGAGATCATTCTCCTCTCATCCATGATTACACCACAAATAGTAGAACTGGGGTAGAACTCACAACCCCTGCCTATAAACTTGGACTCCTCCCTAGCATTGTGAAGCCTCTATGCTGAAAGGTTAAGAGTCAGATTCTCCAGATGTGGTGAGGTTTATTTTTTGGAGGTGTGTGTGTGTGTGTGTGTGTGTGTGTGTGTGTGTGTGTGTGTGTGTGTGTGTGTGTGTGTTTAGTTTTGTGTAAAAAAAGAGAAGCACACTGATTTTTTTTTTTAATGCATGTACCCATGATAAGGATGATAGAATTATGTGACAGGAACTGCCATCCAGCCAGGACCAGAGAAAACCTGACCAGGATCCATGTTCTCTCTTTGCCCCTGAGCAGTAAAATGCCACCAATTCCCTGCCATCCTGCAGACTCAGCTCTGACTTACTTCTTCTCTTTTCTCTGTGCTTGCCTTTCTGAGCTTAGGGCTTCTTCTTCGTAGGAATGTAGATTTGCTAACACCTTCTCTTTGTAAGTTTTTTCATCTCTTTTTGATACCCAGCAGATGCTCTTCATATTTTCTCATTTCAATTTCTGACCAAGGTGATCTGGTTGGCTTCTTTTGTTATTCTCCTTCCTATTTGGATAGAGCTCTTCAAGCCCAGTTACATCATAGGTTAGCTCATGGACACCTGCTTTTGCAGCCAAATGGGCTAAGATGAGGGAGGACTTGAGGTAGCAGATCATGTAGGATAGAATATGTTTTCTTCTCCACAGAGACTGTAGGGGAGGCCTTGTTTCTTTTCCCACGACTGAGAGTGAGAAAGGTAACATTATTGGCTTGTCCAGTACAGCAAAAACAGATATGTACAGTATTTGGATAACAGTCCGATCTCATAGCAAGGAATAGTAGTATTTTTAAAAGACTCAAAGTCTTCATTTTTGGCATATGGTGGCTCTTGAAGGGGCTGTGGATAAAAAACAATGCTGTGGGTGGTGTAAATAAAAGGGAAGAAATGGAAAATGGAAAGAAGTAAAATAACCCTGAAATTATAATATAACTGGACTTGGACAATAACAGGTGAATTTAAATGAAGCTCGATCACAAAGTGATTTCTATAAAAACAGACAACTAAGTTTAATTTTTTCTTTCTTTTTAAAGAAGATTTTAATCTAATCTGGTAGAGTAGGAGAAAATAACTCAATGTTCTGAAAATAAATTTCCCAGAGGAGGCCATTAAGGCAGCCCTTTTGTTTCCTGTCATACTCTGAATCAGTTACAAGGACAAACTCTATTTGTTTGGGTACATTAATTTTGCTCAATGGCCTTTCTATAAAATGAGCATCAAATTGATGGGACTGGACCTCAGTAAAGAAGAAGTTCCAATTTTCTCTGGATGGATTGTTCTGGACGTGCAGTGGAAAATTATTATTAATAGCAATTCATGTTTACTATTCAGTGAGCACAAGAGAAAGATAGAGTTTAGAAATACGACTGTATCTGACTAAGCACTGAGCACCACAGGACAAATTACTAGGGAGTGATGAGCTGATGTTAGGCTCCTATGTGGCTATTCTGTTTGGGCCGTGTTTGTTGTGTTGAAGCACAAGTTTTCTCTGGCTGTATCTCGGTTCAGGAACTTCAGGGAAGCAAGATAAGTTTTTAATATGACCTAGTCATTTGAGTTGTCTTCTTGTAGGTACCATATGTTGCCGATGACCTGGATCCATCCATGATTTAATTTCAGTCACTCAACTGGATACATGGTGAGGATCTGAACAGACATGCTCCCTTCCTCATGGAGTTTATATTCTAGTGATTAAATCTGGTACCTAGGGCTGGGCATGGTGGCTCAGGTCTGCAACCCCAGCACTTTGGGAAGCCGAGGTGGGAGGAACATTTCAGCCCAGGAGTTCGAGACCAAGGCAGGCAACATAGAGTCTTAAAAAACATTGTCTTAAAAAAAAATTCTGGCTCCAAATTCTTGATTCGGATTCAGCCTTCAAATGTCAAAACAAAACAAAGGTATGCAGTGGCTCTAGAATTTTCTTTTCAGATTAAGAGGTTGGGAGTAAAGAATGCTGGGAGGGGAAGTGAAGGAGGAAATAGAGGTAAAATAACTTCATCTTCCTGGGGTCCAATCAGAGCCCAGTAAGCCCCTGCAGATAGTAGGGTATAGAGAGTTTCTCATAAATGTATCAGACTTTGCCATTTGTATTCTATGTACTGAGCTCATTCCTGAAACCATTTCTCTTTTCTTGTGTCGAAATGAACCAAGACCAACCCAAACAAAAACAGGCAAAGGCTCTTTATTCAGAATTTGTTATAGGAAGGGAGTCAGCCACCATCACTTGTATTTGGCAGAAAGTTAAAGCAGGAGGAGGAGTGGGAAAGCTTTATAGTTATAAAAAGCAAAGGCTTCCGGGGTGCCCTGATGGTGGGCCATTGGCATGGGGAAATTGGAGGCAGCTAACCAGGAAGAGAGCATCCTGTGTGATCGGTCTGGGGATCCTATTTGGTTTTCTCTGGTTAGCCTTGAGCAGGGTCAAAAATTAGGGAAGCTGGTACTTTTGATCAAGTTTTGGATGTTTCAAGCCGATTGCTACTGAGATTATTGTTCCTTCCTAGGCTTTTTTCTAGACATAATGAGTTGATTACCTGGGTTGGTTGCTGCAGATTGGCTTTTATTGGGGGAACCCGAGAAAACCTGGAATTTCTTTATAAAATTTGTGTATTTATTCTTATGTGCTTAAACTTCAGTCACCTTCAACATATTCTCTGATTGATGCAGTCACCTATCAAGATGCTTTTTCCACCGCTCAAAGCAGTTTTTTAACTCATCCATTTTGATGCCTTTTAGTGCTTATGCCATTTTTTGTGTCATCTCTTCCACATTGGCAAAATGTTTTCCTTTGAAAACTTTTTCATCTGGGGACAAAAAAAAAGTCATTTGGGGTGAGATTGGGTGAATAGGGAGGTTGGGGGTACAGCAGTCATGCCATTTCTGGTCAAAAACTGCTGAATACCCAGTGTGATGTGGGTAGGTGCATGATCAGGGTGGAAGAACCAGTCACTTGTTTGCCACAACTCAGGATATCTCTTATGCAAATTGTGATGCAACCATCTTAAAACTTCAGATAAAAACTTTGGTTGACTGTTTCAGCCAGAGGAACAAATTCCAAGTGTACTACAAGGGCTCTGTCCTCTAAAAGATAATTCCTTTTTTTTTTTTTGAATCACCCCTTGTATTTATGGTCTGGCCGTTGTCTGCTTGTATATTCAGTCTTTCACTTCTTATCGTTTTACCTGGGTTGTTTCATATATTTTAACTTTTACATTCTTTATCTTACATATATCTACTAATAGCTATCAATTCAGTAATCTTCATCGTATGTTTTCAAAAAAACTTTAATTACAAAATAAAAAGTTTTAAAAATAGAGATAAGGAAAAGGAAAAATAATTTCATAAACTCCGACCAACCACATCCCTGCTGCGAATTTATTTGTTTTTTCTATGCATATACGTCAGTATAATCCCATAGCACTTTGTATATTCATTACTCTCTTATAACTAGTTATTGATGTGTGTTTCTCCCATTGGGGATTTGTAGACATGAAGAGTATTTCTTATTTAACCCTTACTCTCCAAATCTCATAGCTGTGCTAAACTGAGTAGCATGTCCAATAAGAATTCATTGAATATTTTATATTGAATCACATAAGGTGCCTTTTTTGTAAGTCAAAAGTGATCAAATAATGGCAATTTCTTTCTTTTCTTTTCTTTTTCTTTTGGAATAGGAACCTCACTCTGTCGCCCAGGCTGGAGTGCAGTGGCTCATGACCACCACAGTATCGACCTCCTGGGCTCAGGTGATCCTTCTGCCTCAGCCTTACAAGTAACTGGAACTACAGTACGTGCTACCATGCCCAGTTTATTTTCTGATTTATTGTAGAGACAAGGTCTCACCAAATTGCCCAGGCTAGGCTTGAACCCCTTAGCTCAGGCAATCCTCCTGCCTCGGCCTCCCAAAGTGCTGGAATTACAGGCTTGAGTCATTGCAAATTCATGTGGTTAAACCTAGAGGATGGATGAGCAGGTGGATGGACGGATGGATGGATGTGTGGATGGATGAATGGATGGATGTATGGATGGTTGGATGGATGGGTGAGTGGGTGGATGGATGGATGGTTGGATGGATGCGTGGGTGGATGAATGGGTGGGTTGGGTAGGTAGATGGATGGGTGGATGGATAGATGGATGGATGGATGGATGGATGGATGGATGGATGGATGGACAGATAGATTAATGTATGGATAGTTGGATGGATGGATGGACAGATAGATTAATGTATGGATAGTTGTAAAGCCGTTAACCATTGTCAACTCTATGCCATTTAACTAATGATCTGAGCATCAAAGTCATGAATGAATGTGTTGTGGCCTCTTGACAGCAATGGAGAAAATTCTGACTTGTGCTCTCAGCTTAGTTATTTCTCATATTTGTCTATGACTATGGTTTAGCCAATTACAAAATGACAGTGCCAATCCTTTTCATCCATATGTGCATTCAACTTTTTTATAAAACTGCAATCTCCCTGTCATGAGTAGATTTATCATTTTCATTTTTCAATTATTTGAGCTTTAGTTTAGGATTTTGCTTAATGGTTTTGCAAGACATTGATTAGAGAGGTCTTTTTCTTTCCTGATTAAAAAAGCATGTATGATGTCTTCTCTCCAGCTATCTTTTATTTGTATCTAGTAATTGTGGATCTAAATATATGACTATGGTGCTCTGTCACATACTATATTATGTGAATTTTTCAGGAAGCAAAATAGTTTTTTAAAAAAATTATTTCAGAAGGTTGTCATTAGTCAAACTAAAGATTTTGGAAGTAAATCTTATGTAAAATACATTGTTTTCAATAAAATAAAACATTATAATAGAAAATTACTGTTGTCGACTCTTAGTCAATATTCTTCCTATAATAATATCTGTGTGTATCACCCAAAGAGGAGTTGTCATATACATTATCTCTAAGACTGCTGTCCTTAGGATTTAGTCTTTTTTAAAAAAACTATAGTTGGACTGGGTGTGGTGGCTTACACCTGTAATCTCAACACTTTGGGAGACTGAGGCAAGAGGGTTACTTGAGCCCAGGCGCTCGAGACCAGCCTGGGCAACATAATGAAACACTGTCTCTACAAAAAATAAAAAAATTAGCCAGGTGTGATGGCACACCCCTATAGTCCCAGCTACTTGGGAGGCTGAGGTGGAAAGATTGCCTGAGCCCAGGAGGTTGAGGCTGTGGTGAGTGGTGATTGTGCCACTGCACCCTAACCTGGGTAATCCTGACTCAAAACAAAAACAAAAACAAGACCTGCAGCTGGTAGTGTCACATAAAAGACAGGAGTACAAGCCATCGTAAGTTTCCTTTGTTTTTAGTTCAGTCTCTTACAAATTCTGTGATCTCAGGTGTGTTATCTTCTCTGCTGGAGTTTCAGTTCTGTAAAATGAAGATTATGTTATCTTGTAGAAGACAGTCATTCATTGTTTCATTGAATATACAGTTACATGTCCAGGTCCTATTTTGGCAGTGCTATTAAATGATACAACTCCATGCACGATGCACTCCTGTTATTCTTCATGCTCTGGGGATGCAGTAGGAAAGGAGGCAGGCCGAGCTTCTTCGAATCACCTGTTGTAGTGTAATATTGTTGGCAAGTCAAGATATAAGCCAGTTCTCGATAATAGTGCGTTGTAGTTGGAGGTACAAGTATTTGCATTCAAGGCTTTGGTGATTTAATTTTTAAAATTTTCTTATTTTAAACATGTGGGATACGATTCAAGGTTAGGTAGGTACACAAATGTTCATTATGCAGGTACCTTTGTTGATGTAGTGTACCCCTCCCTCCCCTGGCAGTTTCCCTCAACTGCCAGTCCCACCCTCTCCCTCAGCAGTTTCCTACTACTGCCAATCCCTTTCTTATAGTATTATGATAATTGTTCAAGGTCTGCTTGAGAGTGAGAACATGTGATACTCAGTTCTTTGTTTCTGTGATAGATCACTCAGTATTATAGACTCTAAGTTCATCCAAGTTGCTGCGAAGTTCACAATTTTGTCCTTCTTTATGACTGCATAATATTCCATCATGTATAGGTACCACTTTTTTTAATTATCAAAACCTCTTCCAATGGGCAGCATGGTTGGGCCCATATTTTTACTATTGTGAACAATGCTGCAATAAACATGCATATGCAGGTATCTTTTTCACAGAGAGATTTGAGTTCCTCGGGATACATTCCCAGTAGGAGGACTTTGGGGTCGTATGGAAGGTCGATTTTTAGAGCTTTTAGGAATTGTCAAACGGTGATTTAATTTTGGGAAACTCTGAACTATTCACTTTCAATTCTCTCCTGGGAAAAATGTAAATAATGGTTTCTGCTTCATTTACAGTCCAAAATTGTTTAGTCAGTTAAACCTGTTAGAAGTTTACATTAGCTACTTTAATTAAATAAGATCATCAGAGGACATTTTCTCTGCATGTGCCCTTTGTAAACTGCAAATATATAATTGGTAATTATAATTCTTACTTTTTTTTCTTTTTAAATCAGGTAGGCTTAAAGAAAAGCAATTTTTTTTTCTGTACTTTCCCTGAGTTGTTTTGAAACTCTTCCCTGCACTTGGAGAATTTATCCACAGAATCACCCAAAGGCATCACCCTTCACATGGATTATTAGTATTGACTAGGAAGCAGTTAAAAAATACTTATGTACTTAATCCTGACTTGTACCCCACATCTTTATTTATTTATTTATTTATTTATTTATTTATTTATTTATTTATTTATTTATTTTTGAGTTGGAGTCTCACTCTGTCGCCCAGACTGGAGTGCAGTTGGCCACTCCCGGCCAC
>NW_007248186.1:232670-281987 GCF_000164805.1 Carlito syrichta
CCCACATCTTAAAAAAAAAAAAAAAACCCACACCCAATTCTTATTCGAAGCAAGTGAGTTATAATCTCCGGGGGTGGAGCCGTTAAAAAAACTCCCCAGGTGATTCCACTGTGCTGCCAGGGCAGAGAAACACAGCCCCAAGGGATAATTTTCTAATCCAGCACTTGAAGTCTTGCCAGAAAAACTCCTAAGCATTGCAACTGTTCCAAGTGGGCGAGTTGTGGTACTCGACCTCACTCCCTCCCACTTATTGCACAGTGGAGGCTGCAACCTGTCTGAGTGCTTGGCCAGGTGGATAAGGGATCTGCCCTCTGGCATTACAAAATGGGATTGCCAGCATTTCATATCTTTTTTTTTTTTTTCCTTAGAAACAAGTTTATTTTCCGCCAACCTTATTTCCGTGTTGCTTAAGAGCCTGTGTTGCTTAAGAGGTTAAGACCACTCAGTGGTTGTCCCTACCCATTCAGTGGCCTGAGCAGTGGGAGCTGCAGACCAGTCTTCTGTGGCAGGCTGAGCACTCCAGTCTTCAGTAGGAAACTGCTGAATTGGCACAGAGGGCACCTGCACACCTTCAGACCAGTCTGCAACCTCAGGCTGAGTAGCAGTGAACTCAGGAGCTGGAGCAGTCCATTCACCCTGAAATTCTTCTTTGGTCACAGCTTTTTCAGCAGCAGCCTGCTCTTCCTTTTCAATCTCTTCAGGATCTCTGTAGAAGTAGAGATCAGGCATAACCTCCCACGGGTGTTCACGGGAGATGGTGCCACGCATGCGCAGAACTTCTCGAGCCAGCATCCACCACATCAGACCCACTGAGTGAGCTCCCTTATTGTTGCACGGGATGGCAATGTCCACATAGCGCAGAGGAGAGTCTGTGTTACACAGAGCAATGGTGGGCAGGTTAACATAAGATGCCTCTGTGAGAGGCTGGTGGTCAGCCCTGGGATCAGTAACTACCAGCAGACGGGGCTCCCGGAAGGCTGCCTGGATCTGGTTGGTGAAGGTTCCAGGAGTGAAGCGACCAGCGATAGGAGTGGCTCCAGTGGCGGCAGCAAACTTCAGCACAGCCCGCTGGCCAGTATTCCTGGAAGATATGACACTGACATCAGCAGGGTTTTCAATGGCAACAATGGCACGAGCTGCAAGCAGAAGCTTCTCCCAGGTCCTCTTCAGATTTATAATGTAGATGCCATCACTCTTCCTTTTATAGATGTACTGTTCCATTTGGAAGTCAAGGTTGGTGCCACCTAAGTGGGTGCCTGCTGCAAGGAATTTGAGGACATCCTCCTCCTTCATTTGCAGGACATCAAGGGCTCCGGACATTGTGAAAGTTTCCCTTTAAGTTACGACGGGAATTGAGAACAACGCCGTATGGACCCCTCTGCGGGTAGCGCGGAAAAGGGCATTTCATATCTTTTACAGTCATAATAAAATCACTTTTGCAATTAAGGTGCTTCACAGGTTCCCGAGTGCTTTCAAATGCATCAGCTGACTGAAATAAGTTTCCTTTTTTCCCTACATATATAGAGAAACATGTGCTCATCTTAGGAATCTTAGAAAGTGTAAAAAAAACTAAAGGAAAAAATTGAAAATCCCTTTGCCTAAAGACAACCATTGTTAATATCTTATATATTTCCTTCCAGTTTTTGTTTTTTTAAAAATAGGTTTGTTAAAAAAAATTTTTTTTTTGAGTCAGGGTCTCTGTTACCCAGGCTGGAGTGTAGTGTCACGATCACAGTGCACCGCAGCCTCAGTCTCCTAGGCTCAGGCAATCCTTCCTTCTCAACCTCCTGAGTAGCTGGGACTACAGATGCATGTCACTATGCCCGGCTATTTATTTTATTTTTGTAGACACGCGATTTCACTATGTTGCTTATGCTGGTCTCACACTCCTGGGCTCTAGCAATCCTCTTGCCTTGACCTCCCAAAGTTCTGGGATTACAGGCATGAGCCACCACGCCTGGCCAAATTAGTTAAATTTTTTTTATGTTAAAATGAGGCATGCTCATTGTAAAAAAAAAAAAGTTAAATACAGAATTTATAAAGCTACGAATGAAGTTCCTGCCCCCTCCCAGCCCCTCGCCCACCCCACCTTGTCAAATTATACTCTTCAGAGGCAGACATTGTTGCTGGTTTTTACATACAAACACTTTCAGGCTTTTCCTTTCTATGTACACGAGTTTAAAAAGTTTTGTTTCTCTTGATTCTATTCTTAAAGTATATGCAATTTTTATTCAGTTTTATTCCACTGAACATTATATCATAAGCTTTCTTGAGCATAATTTGTAATGACTGCATATATATATATTCTATTGAATATTTGTATTATACGTTGCTTAATTATATGCTATTGAATAATTAGGCTGTTTCCAGCTTTTTACTATTATAAATCCTGCAATGGCTGTTTTTGCACATACAGCCTTTTCTGTTCTTTGGCAATTTTTGTCGAAAAATCCACACTCCAGGAGAGCATTCCGGGCCACACTGATGATTCTTTCCATGACCTGGGGAAGTTGGCTATGCAGGTACCTACCCATTTTATAGTTGCACAGAGAAAGGAGTATAAGCTTTAGGGATCAAACTTGTATTCAAATCCCAGCTTTGCCACTGATTAGCTGTGTGACTTTGGAAAGTAACTTAACTCTCTGACTCTCATATTCTGCGTTTGTGGTATAGAGATAATAATGACTACTTACTAGTGTTATAATGAAGATTATTCTGTAAGGCATTTATGGTTATACCTTCCCTGAATAAACACTGAGTAAAAGATGTTTCCTATACTTCCTTTTAAGCAACAACTTCTGGGAGCCTTTTTAAAAAAATTGAAGTGTAGACCAGGCTTGGTGGCTCAGCCTGTAATCCCAGCACTTTGGGAGGCCGGAGTGAGTAGACTGCCTAAACCCAGGGGCTCAAGACCAGCCCGGGCAACTTGGCAAGACCTCATCTCTACAATAAATAAAAAATTAGCCAGGTGTGGTAGTGAGCACCTGTAGTTCCAGCTACTTGGAAGGCTGAGGCAGAAGGATCGCCGGAGCCCAGCAGGTCGAGGCTGCGGTGGCCATGAGCGTTCCACTGCACTCCAGCCTGGGCAACAGAGTGAGACTCCAACTCAAAAAAAAAAAAAAAAAAATTGAAGTGTGACATATACTGTAAAATGCACATATTTGAAGCATAAAACTTGATAGTTTTTTTTTTTTTTTTTTTAATTAGAGTCTCACTCTGTCACCCAGGCTGGAGTGCAGTGGAACGCTCATGGCCACCGCATTCTCTACCTGCTGGGCTCAGGGAATCCTTACACCTCAGTGTTCTAAGTAGCTGGAACTACAGGAATGCACCACCATGCCTGGCTGATTTTTTTTATTGTAAAGATGAGGTCTCACCAAATTGACCAGGCTGGTGTAGAACCCCTGGGCCCAGGCAATCCTCCTTCCTTTGCCTCCCAAAGTGCTGGGATTACAGGCATACGCTACCTCACCAGGTTGGGTTTTTTATTAAACATATGTGGAAAGCCATGGTGTAATCTCACTTTAGATCATGGGACGGAACATTTTCATCACCCCAAACATTCCTTTTCCTGCCAGTAACCATTCCTCTTCCCAGAATGGCTGACCATGAATTATTTTTTGTTTTAAACTTTATTTAAAGGAATCAAACAGTATGCAGCCTTATGTTGATGGTGTCTTTTGTTCAATAATTATGTCTGTCAAATCCATCCATGTTTTTGTGAATATTCATAGCTTATCCTTTTTTCTTTTTTAAATAGAGATGTGGTCTCACTATATTTCCTAGGCTGGTCTAGAATTCCTGGGATCAAGCAATCCTCCTGCCTCAGCCTCCCGAGTAACTGGGACTACAGGTGCACCACTATACCTGATTATTATTATTCATGCTATCATCATTATTATTATGTTATAGAGATGGGTCTCACTGTGTTGCCCAGGCTGGTCTTAAATGCATGGCCTCAAGCAATCCTCCCACCTTAGTCTCTCAGAAAACCCAGATTACAGGTGTGTGCCATCACAGCCATCAGGTAGTTTGTCCTTCTGTATTGTGTGATATTTCAATGTATGAGCATCCCAACATTTATTGATTCTGCTGTTGACATTTGAGCTGTTTTCAGCTTGGTACTGTAATGAACACTTCGGCACTTGTCTCTGGTGGACACAGAACACTCACCTGTCTTGTAAATATACCTAGGAGTGAAATTATTGGGTCATGGGGTAGGTTACTAGATATTTTTGCTATCTTCTATGATGACAGGTTTTGAAAGTTGAAGTGATTTACTTATGTGTTTAGTGGTAAGTATCTACTAGATGTTGGGTACTGACATAAGTGCTGAGTTGGGAAGTTTCCAGCTTTAGTTAATTGAGAGAATCAAAGATGGCATCAAGGACCACATTTCCTTTTCACATCGTTAGAGTGTTTTGGAGTACTGAACTTCATCTTCAGATTCCTTCCCTCATGGTCTCAAGATGGCTGCTGTATTATGTCATTACAAGACCTCATCCACATACAAAAAGACAGGGGGTAGGGAAAGGATTTGTGTGTGTGTGTGTGTGTGTGTGTGTGTGTGTGTGTGTGTGTGTGTGTGTGTTTAATCACAGACAAAACTTTCCCACTGGGCACAGTGACTCACTTCTGTAATTCCAGCAGAAATGGGAGACCAAGAAGGTAGGATTGCTTGAACCCAGGAGTTCAAGATCAGCCTAGGCAACATAGTGAGACCTCCCCTTCACAAAAAAATACAAAAAATTAATTGGATGTGGTGGTGCATGCCTGTAGTCCTGGTTCCTTGGGAGGCTGAAGCAGAAAGATCGCCAGAGCCTAGAAGTTTGAGGCTGTAGTGAGCTATGACTGTGCCAGTGCCCTCCAGTCTAGGTGACAGAGTGAGACTCTGACTCAAAAAAAAAAAAAAAAATTCCTCAAACTCCACACTAGGCCTCCCTCTGGCCTCATTTGCTAGATTGGGTGATATACTCATGTCCCAGCAGCAAAGATGACTAGATGAAGAGTTTGCAGCATTTTCAGCTTCTTTAATGGAAAGCAGTTCATTCAGCAGATAAGGAAAGAAAAAAAAAACGATTTTAGACGAGCGGCCAACAGTATCTGTTTCACAGCTGTTTAAACTTGGGGAGATATCTTACTCTCGTTGAGGCTTCCCCATCTGAAAAATGGGGACAATAACAACTGCTTTAAAGATGAGAGTCCGTGTCAAATGACATAAAAATGACTTGTGACGGATAGTGACATCCGAGGTGTCAGATACATGCTCATACCCTCCCTTTATGCTATTCTGGGGTTGGGGGAGCCAAGATGGCCGCCGTGGAACAGCAGGTCTGTGCGGCTGTCACCCAACAGGACTGAGAGTAAGGATTCCGCCCTGTTTAGACAGAGTTACCCAGGGCACTTTATTGATCATCGTGAACCCAGTGGAAGTCTCTCTGAGTATGCTGTTCTCACTTCCATGGTCCTCAGTGCTTGTGGAGATTTCATCAGTTGTGCAAGTGAAAGGCTGGCTGAGAAAAGTAAAGAGAAGAAACACAGAGACTGTGGTCCATGCTGTACTGTGTCTATGTCATTTATTCATTGTACGGCTGGAGAAACTGTTGTTTGTTCTTTTTAGGATGCAAAAGAGAACATGCAAATCTGCATCAGTTCCAGGGAGATGGATTGCCGTTCATCTAATTGCGTTGCTTCACAAATGCATGAAAAAACATGATCATGTGAAGGCTATTGGATACCACATGGGTTTTATTTTTAACTGTTTGTTTTAATAGCTCATGAAAATACAGTGGTGCTTTTATGGCTGTAATGAATTTCGGGAACAGGCGACTTCACTGCAACTTTCTAGCACTAAATCTTTTCAGTGGAGAAATGAGACTTAGTATGCAGGTGTCTCCCCGTGTTTGCTGGTGGTCAATTTCTCTAAGTGTGAGTACAGGAATGAGTGTGGGTACAGGGGTGACAATTTCAGGAGCTGGTGCCAAATTAGTGTTATCCCTCCTGAGCTTCATTTCCCACCCTCAGGTTCGTTTTCATTTCTTAAATACAAATCTTTTTCCCTTCCTGTGTAGGGCATGTGATAGTTTCTTTGGCATTGGGACTTTAAAAAGGGGAAGACTATTAAAGAGTATAAGACTTTTTGATTTCAATATCACAAATTCAGCTTAACCATAAAAAGAGAAGTGATTAGCTCACACAACTGAAAAGTCTAGGTCAGACTGACTTCAGGCATGGCGGAATCCAGGAGCACAAATGCATCAAAGGATTCCTGTCCTGCATGCTTTCCTCTACAGTGACTTCATTCTCAGACAGGCCAGTCTCTAGTAGTGACAGGACACCTGCCAGCACTTTGTCACAGACAGCACTTTTTTTCTGTCTGCCAGGCTGTGATCTCAGTTGACGGCAGCTTTGACCTCCTGGGCTCAAGTGATCCTTCTGCCTCAGCCTCCTGAGTAGCTGGGAATACAGGCGCATGCCACCACACCCGGCTCATTTTTTATCTTTTATTTTTGTAGAGATGAGATCTCACCAAGTTCCCCAGGCTGGTTTCAAACTCCTGGGTTCAAGCGAACCTCCTGCCTCGTCTTGGTCTTCAAAGTGCTGAGATTACAGATGTGAGCCACGGTGCCAGGTTCTTGTTAACTATTTTGAAGTAAGGAGAAGTGACAAGTGAGATACCCTGTTGGGTTCTTCCTTGGGAACTTTCATTTCATTGATTTCATCTTCATCTCTATTTTCCTCTGATCACTTTATTTGCCTCTCCAAAGTCTCTCATTTGATGCCCTCTATAAACCGTTATTCTGTCCACTCTGGTGCTCTCTGGTTCTGCACCAGACCTGTCCTTTCCCTTCACCCTCTAGCGTGGACACCTTTTCCTGGAATTATTGGAGAAAGAGATTCGATCCTAGATGGATAACGAGGGTGATAGAGTTGCAGTGGTGGTGACCATGCGCTTGGGGAGCAGGGCCTGGTCCCTCCAGCTTCTGTTGTCCACCACAGATCCCTTTGTTAAGCAGAAAGTAGGAGAAACCTCAGTGTCACTAGAGAAAGTGCCCAATGTCTTGTTCACCCGTGTATTTCCCGCACATCGTCGACGAGTCGCTCTTCCCTCAAAAGTATGCGCCAAATAGTGTTGTGATGTGAAAAAGAAGAAACCTGAGGAAGCTACAGAATTTTTCTCCCCTTTTAGTTGTCTTAAATAGCATGGACAGTGGAGCTAGAGCTCCTCAGCTTAAAACCAGGTCTCTCAACTCATCCATACAAGCTGTGCAACTTTGGTCACATTACTTAACCTCTCTGTGACTCACCTTCTTTACCTGAAAAATGGAGAAAATAGCAGGGGGTTGTGAGAGAATTAAGTGAATTAATACACATAAAATACTTATATAATAGAGTGGATTTTTTTTTTGAGTTGGAGTCTCACTCTGTCGGCCAGGCTGGAGTGCAGTGGCATGCTCATGGCCACTGCAGCCTCAATCTGCCGGGCTCAGGCGATTCTTCTGCCTCAGCCTTCTAAGTAGCCGGAATTATAGGCGCGCACTACCATGCCTGGCTTATTTTTTGATTTATTGTAGAGATGAGATCTCACCGAGTTGTCCAGACTGGTCTCGAACTCCTGAGCTCAGGCAATCCTCTTGCCTCAGCCTCCTAAAGTGCTGGGATTACAGGCTTGAGCCACTGTGCCCAACTAGAGTGGATTTTTAATTATCTGTATATAATCAGCTATGGTAGGTTGAGTGCTGTGACTCAGGCCTGTGAGTTAGAGACCAGCGTGGGCAACATAGTGAGACTTTGTCTCTACAAAATAGTCTTTTAAAAAATTAAAAAATAAAAGTAGCCAGGGTGGTGGCATGCACCTGTAGTTTCAGTTATTTGGGAGGCTGAGGCGGAAGAAAGCTACTGCACTCCAGCCTTGCTGGGTGCTATCGCTCACACCTGTAATCTCAAAACTCTGGGACACCAAGGCGGGAGGATTGCTTGAGCCCAGGAGTTTGAAACTAACCTGGGGAACATAGCAAGACTTCATCTGTACAACCCCCCCCCCCCACAAATTAACCAGGTGTGGTGGTGCACACCTGTAGTCCCAGCTACTTAGGAGGCTGAGGCAGAAGGATTGCCTGAGCTCAGGAGGTTGAGGCTACAGCGAGCTGTGATCATGCCATTGCACTCCAGCTCAGGTGACAGAGTGAGACCCCGACTCAGGAAAAAAAAAAGTCAGGTATGGGAAGAATATACCTCCCTACCCTCTTTGAAGTTAGACTTGGTCTTATGACTCACTGCAGTCAATAAAATTTGAAAGAAAATGCCATGTGTTACCTCTGAGTGGAAGTGTTAAAAGTCAGTGTGTGTTTTGACATGTGCTGTGTAATAGAGAATTTGGCCTTGCCTGCAGAAAGGGCTGGTCTTTGGCCTCAGTGTCTATGTCACGCCTAATAGGAATGTCTTGGGTTAGGGTGGAAGCTAGCCATACCCAATACTTTTAGGGCAGGGGTTAGCCACACTGCAAAGGCTGGGCATGTGATTTAGAGTGGAATTCTTGGGGCCTATGGTATTAGTCAGCCTGGAAACTGAGTTCAACCATGGGGTCAGTCATTCAGTCAATCTGTCATGAAGCCCCAGTAAAGACTCTGGACATGGCAGCCCAGGTGAACCTTGATACATTGATGCTGGAAAAATAGTGTGTCCTGAGGACAACCTAGCTTTGCATTTGAAACCTTCCCAGATTCTGACCTATGCACTTTTCTTTTAGCTCGTTTTTTTTTGTTTGTTTTATTTTGATTGTTTTTGGAATCAAGTTCCCACTTTGTCACCCAGGCTGGAGTGCAGTGTCACAATCCCAGCTCACTGCATCCTTGACCTCCCAGGCTCAAGCAATCCTCCCACCTCAGCCCCTGAGTAAGTGGGACTACAGGCACGCACCACAATGTTTGGCTAATTTTTGTAGTTTTTGTAGAGACAGATTCTCACCGGGTTGCCCAAGCTGGTCTCGAACTCCTGGCCTCAAGTGATTCTCCCACCTTGGCCTCCCAAAGTGCTGGGATTATAGATGTGAGCCACTGTAACTGGTTATCTTTAGCTGGTTTTGATCTGTATTCTTTTCCTGTAATAAACTGGAACCATGAGTATAATAACTTTCAGTGAATTCTGCAAATCGTTCTAGTGAATTATAGAAACTGAGGGTAGTTCTAGGAACCCTGAACCTGTGGTTCATGTCAATCCCAGCACTATGGGAGGCTGAGGGGGGAGGATCACTTAACCCCAGGAGTTCAAGACTAGCCTGGGCAATGTACTGAGACCTCATCCCTATCAAAAAAAAAAAAAAAAAAAAAAAATTAGCTGGGCATGGTGAAGTGTGCTTGTAGTTCCAGCTACTGGGGAGACTGAGGTGGAAGGATCACCTGAGTTCATGAGGTCGAGGTCGTGGTGAGCTGTGATTGTGCCACTGCACTCCAGCCTCGGTGACAGAGTGAGACCCTGCCCTCTCAAAAAAGAATCGAAGGCATTCTTGGAGGCTGTGCTTGTGTTTATAGTGCTGGGTACATGACTCTCACCCTCAGCCCCTCAGGGGCAGGACAACTGGGAATGTTCTAGATATTGGCAGCACCATCAGCCTGGGTCTTGGATGAAGGTGGTCATATTGCTAAAGCAGAGCTCCAGCCAACCTGTGTAGCATGAATGAGAAATAAACTTTCATTTATTTGAGCCACTGAGACTTGGGGGTTTGCTTTTTCTTTTTCTTTTTTTGAGTTGGAGTCTCTGTCACCCAGACTGGAGTGCAGTGGCTACTCCCGGCCACCGCAGCCTCGACCTGTTGGGCTCAGGCGATCCTTCTGCCTCAGCCTTCCAAGTAGCCGGAACTACAGGCGCACGCTACCACGCCCGGCTGATTTTTGATTTATTGTAGAGATGAGGTCTTGCCAAGTTGCCCAGGTGGGTCTCAAACCCACAAGCTCAGGCAATTCACTCACCTCGGCCTCCCAAAGCGCGGGATTACAGGCTGAGCCACTGAGCCCAGCTGTTTGTTTTTTCTATAGCGTAACCTATGGCATCCTAATAAATGTAACCTGGTCTAGAGCCCAGTCCATAGTAAGCACTCAATAAATATTAACTACTACAAATTAATACTATAATACGGACACTTTTTTTTTTTAGCAATACAGTTATATAAGGATCATTTATAAGTTGCAAGAAAATATATTCATAGTGTCCATTCTTTAAATCTTGGGAGCTCAAGCATACAATTTCCAAACAACACTCCATAAATAACAAATTCCTCTTAAATATCTCACATAATGAAGACAATTGATCTCTGGAACTACTGAGAATATAGCATTCTCACTAGAACAGTCATTTTTTCAAAATTTAGAGCTCTCATTTCTTATACCCCTCCCTACCAAAAAATGTAGAGAAATTTCAAAGTAGATTCTGCATTGACAGAAAACCAGGAACGCTTTATAATTCAGCCCTTTACAATTTATTCTTCCTAGTACCCTTTCCATCTTGGGAATATGGGAACCAAGAAAGATCTTCTTTCTAAGTTATATATGGGAGAGGAGAATTCAGGAAGAATTTTAAACAAAGCAAAACAGCAAGCTACCACACCTGTTTAACTTCGAGGTCTCACCTTTCCACACTACTCTGCCTCCCACATAGTCTTGATCTCCTGTCTAAAATCTGCAAAGACAAGCCTGACAGAGCTTCCACATTTGATTTTCAACAACCACTTTTTATACCATGTTCAAAGGGGGAAATGATTTTTTTTTTTTTTTTTGAGTTGGAGTCTCACTCTGTCGCCCAGACTGGAGTGCAGTGGCCGCTCCCGGCCACCGCAGCCTCGACCTGCTGGGCTCCGGCGATCCTTCCACCTCAGCCTTCCGAGTAGCCGGAATTACAGGCCTGCGCTACCACGCCCGGCTGATTTTTTGATTTATTGTAGACATGAGGTCTCGCTGCCCAGGCGGGTCTCGAACCCGCGGGCTCAGGCAATCCACTCACCTCAGCCTCCCAAAGGCGCGGGATTACAGGCTGAGCCACGGAGCTCGGCTGGGAAATGATTTTTTAGAGGATTATATAATTCTGTTTTTCTCTATTTATCTTATCAGTACCTGGACAGTTATTAACCCAGGCTCATTTCTGGTGATCTATTGTTATGTAATGAATTACTACCAAATGGTTAAGCAATAACCATTTAACTCTGTCTCGTGATTTTGTGGGCCTTGAGTTCAGGCAGGCTCCTCTGAGGGATGCTTCTGCCTCAGGAACATTGAGTCACTTGGTGGTACTTGGCTGGTGAATGGGCCGAAAGGATCAGGACGTCTTCGCTCACTTGTCTGGTGTCTTGGAGGAGATATCTAGAAGGCTGGCCTGCTGGGACCCTCGGCTGTAAAACCTGTCCTGCATGGTGGTCTCAGGGCAGTCAGACTTCTTACATGGCAGCTTAGGGCTCCCAGAAATGCCCAGGAACCAGGAAGTGGATGTGTTCAGCCTCTTAATGCTTAATCCCAGAGTGGGATTAAGACACA
Organism: Carlito syrichta; assembly: GCF_000164805.1. NCBI lineage: Eukaryota > Metazoa > Chordata > Mammalia > Primates > Tarsiidae > Carlito > Carlito syrichta. The sequence goes on from NW_007248186.1 coordinate 244,193, forward strand.
GAGTGGGTATCTGCTGTACTCTGCTAATGAAAGCAGTCATAGAACCCACCTAATTGAAGGAGAGGGGACGCAGACCCTGTCTCTTAAGGGGACAAATGTCAAAGAATTCTTGGCCATTGAAATTTTTTTATATTAGCTGGGTGAGGCATCTCACGCCTGTAATCTTAGTACTTTGGGAGGCTGAGGTGAGAAGCTTGCCTGAGCCCATGGATTTGAGACCAGCCTGGGCAACATGATGAGACCTCATTTTACGCAATAAATAAAAAAATTAGCTGGGCATGGTGGTACACACCTGTGGTTCCAGCTACTTGGAAGGCTAAGGTGGAAGGATCACCTGAACCCAGCAGGTCGAGGTTGCAGTGGCCTTGAGTGTTCAGCTGCACTCTGACCTGGGTGACAGAGTGAGACTCCTACCCACAAAAACCAAAAATTATATACTTTCCTTAAGAAGAGGCTAACAATGACCATGACTCAGTCAGAGTCAAGTCTATGTTCCCTAGTGATCAGAGCTGGAGGATTAAGAGACTAATACAGGTTCAGACAGAACAAAGACCGGGGTTCCATTGGTTAGCTGTAACCAAATTCCGAAACTGAAAGACAAATCAATAGAACAGTACAACATATCTGGAAGGTTCATACTCTTTAACCCATAAGGTCCACCTCTGAGAATATTATTCTAATGAGATATATTTTTTTCATTTTTCCCCAGGCTGGGCTTAAACTCGTGGGTTCAAGTGATCTTCCCACCTCAGCCTCCTGAGACACTGGGACCAAAGATGTGTGCAGCGCTAAAGAAATATATTAGGGCAAGAACACAAAAGGTATGTATAAGGTGTCCATTGAAGCATTGCAGTACATTTGTAAATAATCTAAAATATCTATCAATAGATTTGTTATGATACAATTTCTATTAAGCAGTGGAATATCTAGCATGTGTTCAAAAGGATATTATGATGACCCTTTTGTCCTGTAATTTTTTTGTTTCTTTGGAGATGGGATGAACAAACTACTACAAACATCTCTTTTTCTTACTCACCTCTGAGCCCAATTCCCAGAAGATGAACCACGTATCTGAAGCAACACAGGAGAAGGGTTAATGCTTGCAAATTCCTTTTGACAGTTCCCAGTAGAACAGTCATTTTTTCTAAATTTAGAGCTCTAATTTCTTATCCCTCTCTCCCCCAAAAATATAGAGAAATTTCAAAGTATATTCTGCATTGAAACAAAACTAGGAACCCTTTGTAATTTAGACCCTTACAATTTAGTCTTCCTAGTACCCTTTCTATCCTGGGAATATGGGAACCAAGAAAGATCTTTCTAAGTTATATATGGGAGAGAAGAATTCAGGAAGAATTTTAACCAGAGCAAAAGAACAGGCTACCACACCTGTTTAACTTTGAGGTCCCACCTTTCCATACCACTCCATCACTGAGTTTTTTGTTTTTTGCTTTGAGAACTGGGGAAAGAAAGATGCCTGTAAGTGTCATCAAAGGGTGTAGAAGCTGGGCATGGTGGTTCACACCTCTAATCCCAGGACTTTGGGAGGCCGAGGTGGGAGGATTGCTTGAACCCAGGAGTTCTAGACCAGCCTGAGCAACATAGTGAGATGTTGCTTCTAAATAAACTTTTTTAAAAATTAGTGGAGTGTGGTAGCACCTGCCTCTAGTCTCAGCTACTCGGGAGGCTGAGGTGGAAGGATTGCCTGAGCCCAGGAAGTCGAGGCTGTGGTAAGCTGTGATCATGCCGCTGCACTCTGTCTGGATGACAGAGTGAGACCGTACTCAAAAAAAAAAAAAAAAAGTACATACATTTAAAGTTGTGATAACCATTTGTAATCTGCTCCCCCATTTATGTCATTTCACTTGTCTTGAGTCTATACCTAGGAACGAAATGAGAGAAGAGAATTGTGAGTGGGAGTGACCGAGGTTTACAATTCTGCTTGGAGGAAAGTGAGTAAAAGAGGTCGGGCAGCCCCTACCTTGGAAAGGCAGAAACAGACCTTTGAACACCAGAGGCTCCGTGCTGTTTACTCCCAGATCACTGAGGTTGGTTCGCTGACTTTCGGTACTTTTAGGCAGAGGGCTGGAAACAGCATGGGCTGATGGCTGAACTCTGCTTGGCATTGAAGGCTCTTTGTTGCTTTTGATCCTGACATCTCTACCACGCTCTAATAGTCTAAGCAAAGCCCAGTATTGGGGTCAAGATAGGAGGAACAGCCTAAATTCCAACGGGTCTTAAGATATCTACTTATTGAAAGGAAAAGATATCCATGATATTAATAGAAAAAGAGAATTGACTGTAGACATAGACAAATTCATTTGCTTGACTGTCATAATCATTTCACCGTGTAAATGTGTATCACAATACTATGTTGTGCACCTTAATTACATACAGTTTTAAAGGCTGAAAAACAGTAAATTTTGTGATTTCTATTTGTTATATTAAAAGCATACAAGTATTTGCATAGGAAAAACATTCTGATGGACATATGTCCCACCTGGTAACAATGGCTGTCATTGGAAAGTATGTTTTGGGAGGCGGTCCTTATTTTCTTTTACATACTTCACTAGTGTTTGATTTCTTTTTTCTTTTTCTTTTTCTTTTTTTTTTTTGAGTTGGAGTCTCACCCTGTCACCTAAGCTGGAGTGCAGTGGCATGCTCACAGCCACCGGAGCTTTGACCTACTGAGTTCAGGCAATCCTTTTGCCTCAGCTTTCCAAGTAGCTGGAACTACAGGTACATGCTACCATGCTCAGCTAATTTTTTTGATTTATTATAGAGACGAGGTCTTGCCAAGTTGTCCAGACTGGTCTCAAACCCCTGGGCTTAGGCAGTCCTCTCATCTCGACCTCCCAACGTGCTGGGATTACAGGCTTGAGCCACCGTGCCCGGCCTAATTTATTTTTTCAATGAGCATGTATTAATTATATAAACAGCAGAAACAAAACTTTTTTTTTTTTAAATAGGCCAATGTGAGAGGGTTAGGTGGATATTATTGATCTCAATAGGAGGACTTTGGAGTCTGGCAGATCAACAAGGACACGTGGAAAAGCTAGTCACACAAAGGTGATTCCAGACTGCAGGGTGTGGCTTCCTCCTCCACTTTTATCTCTTCTTGTGCTGTGTGAAAGTAGAGGGAATGCCAGAAACTGGTCTGCTCTATAAAGGATTGTTATGGGCTAAATTGTACTCCCCTACCCCAAATTCAAATAGGTGAAGCTCTAACCTCTCAGTACTTCAGAATGTGTTTCTATCTGGAGACAGGGCCTTTACAGGGGTGCCTAAATTAAAATGAGGCTATTATTTAGGGTGATCTCCAATCCAATTTGACTGGTGTCCCTGTAAGGGGAAACTTGGTTATACGAAGAAGCACCAGGGCCAGGTGCAGTGGCTTATGCCCGTAATCCCAGCATTTAGAAAGGCTGAGATAAGAGGATTGCCTGAGTCCAGGAGTTCAAGACCAGCCTCAGCAACATGGTGAGACCCCCGTCTCCACAGTGGATCAAAAAATTAGCCAGGTGTGGTGGCATGCACCTAAAGTTCCAGCTACTTGGAAGCCTGAGGCAGGAGGATTGCCTGAGCCCAGTAGGTCGAGGCTCCAGTAGCTACAGTTGTGCCACTGCACTCCAGTCTGGGTCACAGAGTGAAACTCTGACTCCAAAAAAAAAAAAAAAAAAAGAGGCACCAGGGATGCACTTACACAAAAGAAAGGCCGTGTGAGGACACAGCCAGAAAGTGGCCATCTGCAAGCCTGGGAGAGAGGACACAGAAGAAGCCAAACCTGCTGATATCTTGATCTTGGACTTCCCAGACTCCAGACCTGCGAGAATCAAATTTCTGTTGTTTAAAACACCCAGTCTGTGATATTTTGTTATGGCAGTCCTAGTAGACTACCACAAGGATGTTCACAATTTTTTTTTCATGTTGAAACGTGTAAATATTTCAACCCAAATATTTTAATGGAGGCCATCTTCTTTGCCTTCATTCAAAGCACTTTGCTTCAACAAGTATTTTAGGAGAAAAACCTCATCAAACAAGTTGTCTCTATTTATGATTCCACATAATTATAGGCCTCCACAATTTCATTTTATTTCAGTACAGAACATAAATTTATCTAATTAAAAATAGGAGCTTTAGCAAATGATTCATCCTGCAAACTGAGATATTCCAAAATGCAATTACAGAATTTCAACATTAATATTGTATACCATTTGAGGGCTCATTGTTTAATTTGTTCAGCACCTTCTGTGGTTATAACAGGATAAATTTCGAGTTTCTCTGTTTGTAAATCATATTTCCCATAACTGCATTTTGGCACTTCATTTAAAAATTACTTTGATTTAAAAATTCCACAAGTATATGAAAAGGTGCTCAACTTTATTAGTCATCAGGAAAATGTCAATTAAAACCACAGTGAGATAACACTACACACTAGAACGGATTAAGTCATAAAGACTGACACTACCAAGTACTGGCAAAGATAAGTTGTAACTGGAACTCTCACACATTGCCTGCAGGAATGCAAAATGGTACAGTAACTGACAAACACCTTGACATTACATGATAAAGTTACATTAATTACCATACAATCCAGAAATTCTACTTCCAGGTATTTATGCAAGAGAAATGAAAACATAGGGTCAAACAAAAACATGTATATAAATGTTTATAGCAGCAATATTCATAATGACCCCCAACAGTAAACAACCCAATGTCCATCACTGTTAAATGAAAAAACAAAGTAAAATATATCTATACCATAGAAAACTACTCAACATTACAAGAAAGGACATAAAATAGACAATAACACGAATGCATCTCAAAAATATTGTGTTAATAAAAAAAAGTCAAATACAAAAGATTCCATACTATAAGCTGGGGATGGTGGCTCACGCCTACAATCTAAGCACTTTGGTTGGCCAAGGTGGGAGAATTGCTTGAGTCCAGGAGTTTGAGACAAGCCTGAGCAACAAGGTAACATCCTCCTGCCTTGGCCTCCCAAAGTGCTGGGATTACAGGTGTGAACTACCACTCCAGGTATCAAAACTCAAACATTTTAAAACATCACATTGATAACAGGCAGCAAAGCAGAAAATACATAATGGAATATGAAACATGTTTTTATATTCAACATCAATATTGCCACAAGTTATGAAAATATGTTTTTATACTCAACATCAGTGTTGCACAAGTTATTCTGTGCATATGTAAAGATATTTGTAAACTTTGGCAATTATAGTTTCTTTTTGATAGCTTAGGAAATTATTTTTGACAGTGTGAAGGTAAGTATAAATGATATGTGTACCACATCCAATTGCACTCACTTACTTTAGTGAGAATATGAATTTTATCAAATGTTATATTCATATTATCGCCACAAGAATCAATATTTTGGTTGAAATTTTTAATTGATGATAGGATAATAGTGATAATAATTTCATATGTTTAAACTTCAGAAAGCTTTACTTTCATTCCGTGAACTGGATGGAAAAAATTGGAACAATTATTGGACTGAACTGGTTTTCTATTTGAAGCAGCTGATGACAGTGTTATACAACTGGTACCATTCAATTGTGAAGTTTTTCTTCTTCACATGTACTGCTATCACCTTTTCTACATACACAAGAATAAGTGGAGAGAAATGAGCAAAGGTGTGAATATTGTTTTTTCTAAGTGAAAAGCCATGTGTCATAGAATGATAGATAAATCCACCTTCCGCAGCTATGCTTATTAAATGGTCAACTTTAGGCACAGACTTTTCAAAATAACTTCTAACTTTGCCAGGTGTGGTGGGGTGTGCCTGTAGTCCCAGATATTTGAGACTGGGGTAGGCGGATGGCTTGAGCTCTAGAGTTTGAGGCTGCAATGGGCTATGATGGCACCTGTGAATAGCCACTGCTCTTAAGCCTGGGCAACATAGTAAGACCTCATCTCTTTAAAAACTTGAAGTAAAAATTTTTTTAAAAATTCTAACTTTAAAAGTAGATGCTGATACTTTAAAACTTGGTACTTATTCACAAGATCGGAGACATCATTATAGACCTCATAATGATGGTAAACACTGACAAATGGGCACATAGCCTATCATCATTAATGTTCTTAGGAAATAGACATTCAGTGCTTAATTTTTAGTGAAATGCACACTTTGTAATTCTTGACAGGGTCGGGAAAGGAAGGATGGATTATTACTGCACGTCCTTCAGGTTTAAGGGGAGAGTTCTCTTTGCGGCATATGTATCTTGTGACTACAGCATGAGACCACAGAAGAAGCTAGAAGTACAACACAGAGGTCTTCCAAACCCATCCCAGTTCATCTTTTTTAGTGAAATAAAATTTGTGACTCAGCCTGTAATCCCACGCCTTGGGAGGCTGAGGTGAGTGGATTGCCTGAGCCCGCGGGTTCGAGACCCGCCTGGGCAACTTGGCGAGACCTCATCTCTACAATAAATCAAAAACTAGCCAGGCGTGGTAGTGCGCCTGTAGTTCCAGCTACTTGGAAGACTGAGGCAGAAGGATCGCCGGAGCCCAGCAGGTCGAGGCTGCGGTGACCGGTGGCATGCCACTGCACTCCAGTCCGGACGACAGAGTGAGACTCCAACTCAAAAAAAAAAAAAAGTTGAAATGCAAAGATTAGACTGGGTGCAGTGGCTCAAGTCTGTAATCCCAGCAACACTTTGGGAGGCTGATGCAAGAGGATTGCTTGAGCCCAGGGTTTTGAGACCAACCTGGGCAACATGGTGAGACCCTGTCTCTATAATAAATAAAAAAATTAGCCAGGCATGGTCACACACCTGTAGTTCCAGCTACTTGGGAGCCTGTGGCAGAAGGATCACCTGAGCCCAGCAGGTCGAGGCTGCAGTGGCCATGAGTGTGCCACTGCACTCCAGCCTGAGCAACAGAGTGAGACACTGACTAAAAAATAAAAAGCAAAGATTCTAAGTGTATTCCTCATAAGGTTTTAACAAATGTATAAGCCCATGTAACTCATACTCAAATAAAGTATAGAATGTTCCCATCACTCCAGAAAGCTCTTTCACTTCCCTTTCCAGTCAATTTCTTCCCCATAGGTGGCCTGTATTCTGATTTCCATTTTTTTTTTTCTTTTTTTGAGATGGAATCTCACTCTGTTGCCCAGGCGGGAGTGCAGTGGCATGCTCACAGCCACTGCAGCCTCGACCTGCAGGGCTCAGGTGATCCTTCCTCCTCAGCCACAGGCACGCACCACCACACCCGGCTAATTTTTTATTTATTGTAGAGACAAGGTCTTGCCAAGTTGCCCGGGTGGGTCACAAACCCATGGGCTCAGGCAATCCACTTGCCTCAGTCTCCCAAAATGCTGGGATTACGGGCTGAGTCAACAAGCCCGGCCAATTTTTTTCTTTTAAAGTTAGTGCTTCTTAAAAATCCAGTCTTCTTGTAATATTATGCAGCCATAGAGAAGAACAAAATCATGAACTTCACTGCAACCTGGATGGACTTAGAATCTATAGTACTGAGTGATCTTTCACAGAAACAAAGAACTGAGTATCACACAATCTCACTCACAAGTGGACCTTGAACAACTATCGTAATACTATAAGAAAAGGATTGACAGTATTGGGAAACTGCCAGGAGGGGAGCGGGGAAACGGGATTGGCAGTAGTGGGAATCTGCCTGGGGAAGAGGGGGCATACCTCATCAACAAGGGTACCTGTATAATGAGCATTTGTACATCTAACCCTGAATTGTACCCCACATTTTTAAAATAAAAATAAATAAATGAAGTTAGTACTTTGGTTTCTTTCTGAGAAAACTTTGTTTACCCCAAGGGCTGCAAAGACATTGTCCTCAACTGCTGTTTTCTAGAAGCATTATAGTTCTAGTTTCTATGTTTAGGCATATGATTCATCTCACATGTTTGTGAGTAATGTGAGGTAAAGATTGGACTCGTTAATTTTTATCGACCTTAGGCAACTTATTTAACTTTTCTGGGTCTCATTTACCTCACCTGCAAAATGATGAAAGGCTACCTCAGAGAACAGATGTTGAGTTAAAAAGTTATTAGCATTTAGTGCATAGTAGGTGTTACATAACATAGTTCAATAAAGATCAGCTTAGATTTTTGTGGGTCCTTAGAGTGTCCTCCAAATAGTCCTTCTGTCCATTTCTCATGTTTTGTTTCATGCATAAGACCCTCGGTTAAATGTAATACAAGGCCAGGCGTGGTGGCTCATGCATGTAATCCCAGCACTTTGGAAGGCTGAGGCAAGAGGACTGCCTGAGCTCAGGGGTTCGAGACCAGCCTGCACAACTTGGTGAGACCTCATCTCTAAAATAAATCAAAAAATAAGCCAGGCAGTGTAATAGTGCACGCCTGTAGTTCCAGCTACTTGGAAGGCTGAGGCAGAAGGATCGCCTGAGCCCAGCAGGTCGAGGCTGCGGTGGCCATGAGTGTGCCATTGCACTCCAGCCTGGGCAAAAGAGTGAGATTCTGACTCAAAAAAAAAAAAAAAAGTAGCCGGGCTCGGTGGCTCAGCCCGTAATCCCGCGCCTTGGGAGGCTGAGGTGAGTAGATTGCCTGAGCCCACGGGTTCGAGACCCGCCTGGGCAACTTGGCGAGACCTCATCTCTACAATAAATCAAAAAATTAGCTGGGTGTGGTAGCGCACCCTGTAGTTCCTGCTACTTGGAAGGCTGAGGCGGAAGGATCGCCAGAACCCAGCAGGTCAAAAAAAAAAAAAAAAAGGTAATACAAATAATTGTAACAACCCTTTGAGTACCACTATGAACCTGGCATTGTCTATTTAGTTCATTTACTCTTTGAGGAAGTATGATTTCCATTTTGAAGATGATAAAGCAGGCTGAGGGAACACAAATAACTTGTCCAAGGAAACTGCTCATAAGTGGTAAGTAGGTAATATTCCAAGTTAGGCCCAAGTTCAAGGCTCACATTCCATCTGCTACATGCCTTTGACTTTTTATGAGTGTATTTATTTTTTGGTTTGTCTTGTTTTTCTTTTTTGAGTTGGGGGAGTCTTACTTTGCTGCCCAGACTGGAGGGCAAAGGTACGATCACAGTTCACCTCAGCCTTGACTTCTTGGGCTCTGATGATCCTTCTACCTCAGTCTCTCAAGTAGCTGGGACTTGCCACCATGCCCAATTAACTTTTTTTTTTTTTTTGAGTTGGATTGTCATTCTGCCGCCCATGCTGGAGTGCAGTGGCACAATCACGGCTACCGCCACAGCCTGACCTGCTGGGCTCAGACAAACCTTCCACCTCAGCTTTCCAAGTATCTTGAACTACAGGCATGCACCACCATGCCTGGTTAATTTTTTTTTTTTTTATTGTAGAGACAAGGTCTCATTAAGTTGTTTGGGCTGGTCTTGAACCCCTGGGCTCAAGTAATCCTCTTGCCTCTGCCTCCCAAAGTGCTGGGAGTACAAGCATGAGCCACCAAGCCCTGCCCTGGCTAGCTTTTTGATTTTGTATAGAGACGAGGTCTCGCTATGTTGCCCAGGCTGGTCTCAAACTTGTATTAATAGTAATACAAGGCTCAATTGATCCTCCCACCCCAGCCTCCCCAAGCGCTGGGATTACAGGTGTGAGCCACCACGCATAACCCCTTTGACTTCTTAATTGGCCAGACGTTAGTGTGAACACGACCTTTTGGAGTTATTTTGATATGTTGTGAATAGTATTTAGAGAGAAACCTCATTTCTAGCCTGCTTGAAACGCTGTTCTCCTGGGGCATCTTCTTCCACAATCACGATGCCCCATCAGCGGTCTGCAAATGAATTTTCCGAGTCCCCTGACACCTGTCCTCTCTGTTTGGACCACTTCTTACACTCCCCTCCACCTTCCATTGTTGGTTCACACCCAGGAACACACAACCCTCCAGGGAGTATCCAGAAACATCAAAGAGCATTTTGGACCTGCTGGCACTTACTGCTCAGGGTTCAGGGATACTGACTACCATAATGTGCTTGGGATACACCCAGGATGAGTCATTGGCCCAAAACACCAATAGTACGCCTCCAAGGCTTTGGCAAAATTGGAACTGTTTAGACCCAATTAAAGTCACCTCCTTGGTGAGGCTTTCTCTCCAGTCAGGGTTCAAGTCATTTTTCCCTCTTGAATGACTGACTCCATGCTGGTACTCCCTCTGCTGCTCCTGTGTGGGTCCCAGTCTGGTTTCCATCTCTTTCTGGCGTAAAAACCTGTCTGTGGAAGATCATTTGGAGGCCTGCTGGCTTCAGAAAGTAAGCCGGCTATTCAGCTGGATGCAGCATTTCATGAGCACAATGCTTCATTTGTTCAGTCATTCAGTCAAAAAGAAAAAAAAAGATTTAAAAGGGCTTCAATCAGTAGAGCTGAAGGAATGTCTTCAGGGGTTGTAGCCAGAGAGACATGAACAGTGGCCTTTCTGCAGCGTGAGTATAAATACGTGTGCTACTGATACCTGGGAGAGACCTGGGGGTGGGGACCAGTGGGGTTGGGGGCTTCCACCCCGGGCTGACCCTTGCCTTGGGGTCCGGGCAGCCACAGACAGAGGAGAGAGCCGAAACCTCCCTTCCACACTCAGTTCTGCATGGCAGTCACTGCAATTCATGCTCCAGGCCATTAATCCAGTAAGAAGCCCCTCAATGGGCAGACGAACAAAAACAGGAGGGCCTCCTGAGAGTCGTAAATTATCTCATAACAGCTTTATATACTTGAAAGTGAAGGGTATTCCGGGAGCGCCATGGAAAGTACTCAGAAACTCAGTTTCTAACAGAAACCTGGGAAATTTGATTCAACGGCTAACAAATTGAGAACGTGTTTTGTACAAGTGGCCGTGCTGGCAGAGAGATGAATCAAAAGCCAGTACTTGATCTTTCAGGAGTTCAAAAACTGGTGAGAGTAATTCTCGAATTCTACTTTTCCCTCCACCCACCCCCCTGCCACCACGCCTGTCCTGAGAACAATTCCCCTCAGATTCACTCCAGACTGTCTCCTCTCCTTCACTCCTATGCTGCTGCCAGACTTTTCTAACATCTGCATGGAGGACCGCCGCAGTCTCTTCCCTGGTTCTCCTGACTGCCCCTGCCCTTTTCTGGTCCAGCACCACGCACCACCAGATTCATGCTTCCCAAAGGCAATCTGATCCTATCACTAGTAATGGATACAACACCCTTTAACGGCTCTATTTTTTTTTAAATGTTTTATTATTTTTGGAAATCAAGTTTCACTCTGTTGCCCAGGCTGGCCTTGAACTCCTGGGTTCAACGGGTTCTCCTGTCACAGCCTCCCAAGTAACTGGGATAACAAATGCACCATGCCCAGCTTTGGTTCTCTCTCTCACTCGCTCTTTTCTTTTCTTTTTTGAGATAATGTTTTACTATGTCACTCAGGCTGGGGTGTAGTGGCACAATCTTAGCTCACTGCAGCCTTTACTTCCTGGGCTGAAGTGATCCTTCTGCCTCAGCCTCCAGATTAGCTAGGACTACAGGTGCGTACCACCACACCTGGCTAATTTTTTTTATTTTTTGTAGAGACAAGGTCTCACTTTTTGCCCAGACTGGTTTCAAAATCCCGGGCTCAAGCAGTCCTCCTGACTTAACCTCTCAGAATTCTGGGATTACAGGCATGAGCTACCATGCCCAGCCTCTATTATTTTAAGGATGGAATTCAAACCCCTTACCGATCTCTGTTTGCTTCTCCAGTCTTTTTGTAATATAATTCTCCAATCCAGACAAACTGATGCTTTGGCCAGTTCCCAGTCTCTGTGCTCCTATATGCTGCTTTATCCTACCATGTGTCCCAGCCATGCTTTTTGTTTTCAAAGACAGAGTCTCACTCTGGTTTCCAGGCTGGAGTGCTGTGGTGTGATCATTGCTCACTGCAACCTTGAATTCTTGGACTCAAGTGATTCTCCTGCCTCAGCCTGCCGAGTTGCTAGGACTACAGGCACATGCCGCTATACCCTGACAGTTTCCTTTACTTTTTTAATCTTTTTTGTAGAGATGAGGGCTTGCTATGTTACTTAGGCTGGTCTCGAACTCCTGGCCTCAGGGAGTCCTTCTGCCTCGGCCTTCCAAAGTGCTGGGATTATAGGTGTGAGCCAGGGCGCATGGCCCTAATTATGCCTTCACTATGCAGTCCAAGTGCTATCTCCTCCTGCTCCGGATGAGGGAAGCCTCCCGTTTGTGTCTCCATCACCCCTGCTCTTTCTCCCACATCACACGCTTCACATCTGGTTCATCATTTCTCTCTCAGAACTAAACTGCAAGAACTGTATCCGCTTCATCTCCACAGCTGAGCACCTACTGGAGTGCCTGGCACCTGCACAATAAGTGTTTGCTGACTACCTTTGACTGAGCACCCATACAAGGTCATAATAAATAAGACACGAGTATCTTACTCAGAGGAGACTGCAAAGTGCATTGAGCTTTTTGTGGTCCCTGCTTTGCTTCTAATACTGCACTTGGTAAAGGGACAGGCAACTGAATCCCTCATTGTCTGAATTATGTGTGGGTGTGGTGTGATCTTAGAGACAAAGCTTATCTTTGGGGAAGCTGAAACACCAGACTGGTATAATTCTACCTTACAAATGATATGAACGATCATGTTCCAAGTGATATGTGCAAAAAAGACCTATAGTATGGTAGGTTGAACATTTTGACTAAGTACTTGAGTTTGAAATGTCATGATTTTATTAAACTACCTGCCTTGCTTTTGACTCAGTTTTACTTATTTGGACTGTGTATCAGTTTCCTAAGGCTACCATAACAAATGACCATAAACTCGGTAACTTAAAAAAACACAAACATTTATTCTCTCACAGTTCTGGAAGTCAGAAGTCCAAAATCAAGGTGTTGGCAAATCACATTCCCTTTTAGGAGAATCCTTCCTCACCTCTTCCACATCCCTTGGCATGTGGCAACAGCTTGCCAGTCTCTGCCTTTGTCTTCTTGTGACCTTCTCTTAGACTCTTTGAAGGATACTTGTCATTGAATTTAGGTCTTCTAGGTAACCCTGAATGACCTAATTCTGTGATGCTTTATTCCATCTGCAAAGACTCTCTTTCCAAATAATATCACATTCACGGGTTCCAAGGATTAGGGTGTGGGTATATTTGGGGGAAGAGGGACACAATTCACCTCTCTGCTGACTGAAGTGGTAATTTTAAATACATTTATAAAATACATTAAGGGCTGGGTGCAGCGGCTCACGCCTGTAATCCCAACACTTTGGGAAGTGAAAGTGGAAAGATTGCTTGAGCCCAGAAGTTTGAGACTAGCCTAGGCAACATAGGGAGACCTCATCTCTACAGATAATAATAATTTTAAAAAATTATCCAGGAGCTATGGTATGTGCCTACAGACTCAGCTACTCAGGAGGCTGAGGCAGAAGGTGCCCAGGAGGTCGAGGCTGTGGTGACTTGTGATCATGCCATTGCACTCTAGCCGGGGTGATAGAGTGCCCTGACGCAAAAAAAAAAGCTATTAGGATGGAATTCTACTGCCTTAATTATAAGCTACCTTTTTGGATATGATCCAGAGGGGTCTTAATTCCTCATTTTGGAAGGGGCTACACTGGGTGAGTGTTTAGTTTTGCTAATCAATGGAGACACCACCTACTGGTTGCTAAGACTCAGGACTGGAAGAGCTCGGAGGTAACAATGGAAACCCAAGTGATATGGTTCCGTTAGCATATTTGAAAGCATAAAGTGACTCTTCAAGCACAGTTCCTTTCCCTCTCTGAGCCTGTTTCTTTCCCTGCAGAGGTGAGGATTCCTTAACTCATTCCATCATTTATTGGAATGCTGTTATTAGGGTCTCCACTCGGTGGTGGCACTGAGGATGCCATGATGACCAAGCAGAAACACAGTTCCTTGCAGACAGGAACTCCTTTTCAGAGGACTGTTGTGTTGATCACATGGAATAATTCAAATAAAAAGTCTGATGAAGCAGTTGTTGATCACTGATTAGCATTGTTATTGTTAACTTTCAGTTATATTCGATCCAGATGCCCAGAGTGGCCTGCAGTGACACTCGGTCTTATTTGTTGAAGATCTCTACCTTTTTCTGTTTCTTTTTTTTAGATTAGTAAATATAGTTTATTTAGAAAGTAAATTAGAGGGAGAGAGAGAGGAGATTCACCTCCCCAAGGTAGGGGAGGGGACCAAAGCTAAGAAAACATGGCGGCCATAGCTCAAAGAGCCACATGGGCATTCCAGAGTTTAACAAACCAGTGGCTCTCCACCTTTTTCTTTTCTTTCTTTTTTTCTTTTTTGAGTTGAATCTCACTGCTGCTCAGGCTGAAGTGCAGGCTACCACAGCCTCGACCTGCTGAGCTCAGGTGGTGATCCTTCTGCCTCAGCCTCCCAAGTGGCCGGGGCCATAAGCACACACAACCACACCCAGCTAATTTTTTGATTTTTGTGAAGAGATCAGATCTCACTATGTTGTTCAGACTATTCTCAAACTTCTGAGCTCAAGTGATCCTCCCGCCCTGGTTTCCCAAAGTGCTGGGATTCCAGGCATGAACCATGGCACCAGGCCCATCTTTCATTCTTTTGACATCGCTGACTATCTTTTACACATTGGACAATGCACTAAATGTTGAATATACAAAAACAAGAAACTATGGTTCTTGAGAAACCAAGAAAATTCCAAAGTTTCTAAAATTGGACCAAGTAGACCTCCATGTCTCTAAGAGTGTAAGGAGGGTGTTTTCCAATGAATGTTTGGAACAATGTTTGGTAAAACATAGGTCTCACAGTTTTTAGAAGTTCAAATGCAACATGGTGCCACATGGGCTTAGAATCGTCCTTGATATCTTAATTATCTGCCAACCAGCTTACTGCCTTCTTCTGCGTTCATATTTCTTCCACTGGACATCTCCTAACATCCTGAGAAGGAAATGTTTCTAAGCTATAAAGAACTTGGAATGTCTTTTTGAAAATTACATTTTTCGACATTCAAGGAATTTCAAGAAATGTACTATTTGCCTAAGGGGAGATGATTTAAAAGTTCTCTCTTGTGATGGCTTCAAATAAGTTGGTGATTGGAACACTGAGGCATGAGTATAAGGCATTATTATTCTACATTGATGCTTCAGAGGAGGAAGCTAGTTAGGGGACTATTTCCCTCCCTAACATTTTATCCCTGCTTAAATAAGTCAAAATACCCAATGTTCTTTGTATTCGAAGGTGACACTGGGACCAACATGACTGTCAGCTGCTGTCAATCCCCGACTTTTGGAAGCAATGTCACGGTGCTTTAACTGGCTTTTCAGTTTGCTCAGCATGTCTTTGAAGCATCACCTCTACTTGTCTCTTCCACAGCTCACTGTTCAGCCAAATTGCACTATTTCAGCAGAAAATCAGCTAAGTACTTAAAAGCTGGTGGGCCAGCCTCCGTCTCGGTGAGGATATAAACCTGTGTTTTTCAAAGAGTGGTGCTCAGAGAGGCAGCATCATCAACCTCCCCTGGGTGCATGCCACATGGCAGATTCCTAGAGGTTGTCCCCAGTCCAACAGATTCAGAAACTCTGGGAAAAGATCAGGCAATCTGCACTGTAAACACATGCCCCGGGTGATTCCTCTGCACTGAACTTTGAGCTGAGGGCTTTTGCAGTCACCAACCATGCTTTTGTTGAGCTGTGTGTGTTCTTTTTACACATGGAGACAGCAACCATCTGCGGAAGCCTGTCCCCAGCAATACACCTGAACATTGTCACAAAGGGGAGATCTGTTCATATGATTCAAATTGTCCTAGAAAATTCTCTGTGTCTTAAATGTATTATGGCTTATATTTGGAAAATGTCTTACTTGCAGCCAAGTATATGTCCCTCTCCGAATGGCTAGGTAGATCCGGAATAAAGAAAACCCATCCAATTCCAAACATTCACATAGTTTGAAAGAAGAAGAGCTCGAACATTGAGGATATATAACCTTCAGCAGGAGGGGGAAAAGTCCTTAGGTTGGCTGGGGTGCTGGCAAGAACTCTTTCTGGTATATGTCAAGAAAATAAAAATAAACGCAGCACCGCAGGCACCCTTCCTAGTCAAGCAAATTCCAGCCCTGCTCAGGAAAGGTTGCACTTTTTTTCTGACTGCCTAGATGCAATCCCACTGGCTCAGAGCAGACAGCATTTCTGCACATTTTTTTAAATGTTGAATTTTGAAAAAATTATAGTTTTGAAGAAAATCGCAAAACAAACAAAAAAATTACAGAGGATGTCCCATATACCCTACACCCAGTTTTCCCAATGGTAACAACTCTAGTATAGTATTGAGGCCAGGAAATTGTCATTGGTCATTGGTACAATCCACAGAGCTTATTCAGTTTTATATGCACTGTGTGTGTGTGTATGTGTGTGTTATTTCTATGGAATTTTATCACATGGATAGATGATATAACCATTACCATGACTAAGCTACAGAATTGCTCCCTTACCCCAGGGCTCCCCTAACAGCCATGCCCAGCCCCTTCCATCCAGCCTTAACCCTAGCAATGGCTAATCTGTTCTCCATCTCTGTAATTCCACACAATTCTTTTAAATAGCATTTCAATAGCCTTGAGGCAACCTTTGATCATGGTGAGCTTCCTGCATGGACCGTCCAAGTTATCTCTCAAGGCACCAATGACTGTTTTTGTTAGGGCTCTAGTTACAAAGCTGCATAAATGTTTAGTAGTCTGACTATAATCCTAATAGTCCTAAAAGCATTCTTTGTAACATACAGTTTTGCTGAATGTGTGGTTTTCAGCAACATCTATTCTGTGTCACACCCGAAATGTTTGTTTAATGGCTGAAAACATAATAGAACTTTTTGACTCATGGAAGAGTCCAAGGGAAATATTCTGCCTAGCACAGCAAGTTTTTTTTGGGGGGGGCACTAGTCTTGGTCATAAACTTTCAAATATGTTCTTTGTTATCATTAACGTTGAATTTAAATTCTAATGTCATTTTTAAAAATTACAAATTAAAATCTCCTTCCTTCCTTCCTTCCTTCCTTCCTTCCTTCCTTCCTTCCCTCCTCCTCCTCCTCCTTCTTCTTCTTCCTCTTCTTCTTCTCTTCCTCCCTCCCTCCCTCTCTCCCTCCCTCCCTCTCTCTCTCTCTCTCTCTCTCTCTCATCCAAGTCTTACTCTGTTGCCCAGGCTGGAGTGCAGTGGCATGCTCGTGGCCACCGCAGCCTCTACCTGCTGGGCTCAGGCGATTCTTCTGCCTCAGCCTTCCAAATAGCTTGAGCTACAGGCATGTGCCACCAGCCTGGCTAATTTTTTAAATTATTGTAGAGACGATGTCTCATCAATTTGCCCAAGCTGGTCTTGAACCCCTGGACTCAGGGCAATCCTCTAGCCTCTGCCTCCCAAAGTGCTTGGGATTACAGGAGTGAGCCACCGTTCAGTTTAGTCTGCCATAATATCATCAATCAGTCATCGTTAAAGAGCATCTCTAAACCATTTGGCTTTTAAGAAACTTCTAAGCGATTATGATGACATATATATATATACCAGGGTGCCAAAAAATGTATTAATATTTTAAGAGATTTTTAGCTTGCCGTAATCAGAAGTGTCTGGATGTTGATGGTAACCACTTTGAGTACACCTTGTAATTGAAGAAGTCAAAAGTGACTTGTATTTATCTTTTGCTATAGGTATATATTATTATAATTTTATTACAGTTTTTCCTTTCTTAAAATGTGTATACATTTTTGGCACCCTCTGTGTGTATGTATATAAATGTATAGATTGTTTGTTTTTTGTTTTTTTGAGTCAGGGTCTTACTCTGTCACCTAGGCTGAAGTGCAGTAGCACCACCGTGACTTTCCACAGCCTCCACCTGCTTGGCTCAGGTGATCCTTCTATCTCAGCCTCCCCAGTAGCTGGGACTACAGGTGTGTGTGCCACCACATCTGGCTAATTTTTTTATTTTGTAGAGTTGAGGTCTCACTATGTTGCCTAGGCTGGTCTCAAACTCCTGGGCTGAAATGATCCTCCTGCCTTGGCCTCCCAAAATGTTGGGATTACAGGCGTAAGCCACCGCACCCTGCCTGACCACCTTTTGTAGAATGCACCCCTCCTGTCATCACCACCACACATGCCTTTCTCCATTCCTAGTGTTTCCTTTCGTGTAGAGGCAGCTCTCCTGGCTCTCTCAAGTCCCTTACTCACTCCTATCCCTTCCTCCCTCCAAGTCCAGCCTTTCTTCTTGCCTTTGTTTGGGGAAGACAATTGTCCTGCCAGTGGGGGTGGGCAAGATAACCCTGGGCCAGAACTGATGGTGGATAAGTCTAGCTAGCTCTAGAAGCTGTATAGAAACCTCATTTAGTGGCTGGGCGTGGTGGCTCATGCCTGTAATCCCAGCACTTTGGGAGGCCAAGGCGGGAGGATCACTTGAGCCCAGGAGTTCCTGACCAGCCTGGCAACTCTGTAAAATATCAAAAAATTAGATGGGCGTGCTAGCACATTCCTATAGTCCCAACTGCTAAGGAAGCTGAGGCAGGAGGATCACCTGGCCCAAGAGGTCAAGGCTGCAGTGAGCTGTGATCATGCCATTGCATTCCAGCCTGGGTGATAGAGTGAGACCTTGCCTAACTATATATATAATTAGTATATTTATATATAAATATAATATGTATATATCCTAATTTAATATTTATGTGTCTCCAGTTTCCTAAGTATATGTCCATTGCATTCTAGCCTGTTCACATCAGACCTTTTCATGGTTCCCCCGATATCAGTAAACTTTTGCTTCTTTCACAAACCACTCCAGGATACAGTGGCTTGATTGACAGGACTTGCTTGTGCATCTGTGGCCAGCTGCAGAGAGCTGGTTCACTGTGCCTCTGGCAGTGCTGACTGTTGACTGGGTTGTTGGCGGGAGCACATGTTTCTCAGTACCCAGCTGGCTAAAGCAGGCTTGTGTGTGTGGTGGCAGAAGGGTTCCAAGAACAGCCGGCCCTCCATATCTGTGGGTTCTGCATCTGTGGTTGAAAAACATTTTGAAAAACAATGGAGCCTGAACTGAACACAGGCAGACTTTGCCCCCTAACATTATTCCCTAATGATGCAGTATAAGCATTATTTACACAACATTTACACTGTACTAGGTATGATAATTAATCCAGGGGTGATTTAGAGTATACTGGAGGATGCATGGAGGTTATATGCAAATACTATGCCACTTTCTGTGAAGGACTTGAGCGTGTGGGTGTTGGTATCCATGGTAGGCCAGCTCTCCCATGGACACCCAAGGATACTGGAGAGTACTAGCTTCAGCCCAAAGGTTCAAGGCCTTTGCATGCTTCTACCTGAGTCACAATTTGTTCCGCTAGTCAACCATGCAAAGCAAGTTGCATGACCAAGTCCAGAGTCAGAGTGGGACAGAATTTCCTAAGCATGTGGATGCTGGGAGATGGATGCGTTTGTAGCTGCTTTTACATCCAGTTATTCAAGTTCAAATGGACCTTTAAAGTCTGATGCAGAAAAGTTGTTTTTTTGTTTGTTTTTTGTTTTATCACCACACTGTCCCTCTTTCACTTCCTTCCTCCTGGATGCTTCTTTCTACATATCTTTGGACAGAGCCCCGGTCCCCTTCCAAATGCCACCTCCTTAAGCTGCATGTCCAAATTGGACGAGACCTTTAGTCATGTGGTGCGGGGGGCCAGCCCCTGCAAGTTTTGGGGAGTCCCTTGGAAGATGTGGTGGCGTCGGCGAATCTGTAGGGATAGATATTAAAAGAAAGAAAGATGGAAGGATAGATATAAAGAGGAAGAAAGAGAAAGAAAGAAAGTGGGCAACTGTTCAGTGAAATGAGCAGAAGCCGTTTATTGAAAGTTACAGCAGGTATTTATCCCCAAATTTTACACAGGTAGTCTCACAAGTCTTTCACGTGAACACAAAGCCAGGTGCGGGGGGGGCATCCCCCACCCACCAGATGCTTAGGTGTGAAGAGGAACAAATCCCAAGATTGTCTCATTGTTCCCTTTGCTAGTTAATGTTCTTCAAAAGCAGTGTAACAATCCTTACTAGCCCAATGATGCTCTGATAATCAATAACTTCTAAAGCTCACTCAATACCCATGACGACTAAATTAAACTCTACCACTTATACAATGCTACGGAAGCTCTTAATTATAGCTTAAGCCAATTTCCTAAAGAATGTGGCCCAGTCCAAAGACCACACTGGGCCCTACAGGATGTGGCCCAGTCCAAGGTCCACGGTGGGCCACCTTTTGGAACAATAGACTACAATCTCTTAACAAAATGGCTATTCCAAAGTCTTATATGTCTATCCTAATTTCTATGAAAGTTTTCCAATTCTTAATTCTAATATATAAAGTTGATTAGCAGCAGCAAAGCTTCTAAAACCTAAATGTAAATTGTAAATGTACTAAGGCGAAAACTTCGATAGTAAAAAATGGAGACAATGACATTTCTAAAGTTAACTATATTCTTATTAAACCTAAAAATATTATGATTGATTATGTTTGAACTAACATGATTCGTAGCATGACCTATTCTACAATACCTTCTATGAATAAAATAAATTCAATTTCTATAACAGGTAGAAAAGAGACCTTACACTAACTGTAGCTAAAGTCGGCCCAAAAGAATGCAGCCCAGTCCAAAGTACATGCTGGGCTCTCAGGAATGTGGCCCAGCCCAAACTCTGTGCTGGACCACTCTCGAAAATCATCTTCACCATTGAAAAGCTGCAAACAGCTCTCCCTAAGTATATACTAATTCTATAAATATTCTTTTGAATCTTATACAGAAGCTTGTACCGTATAAAAGGCTCCCAAATGTGACCTGAATTTGAATTATATCTAATACCTAGGCCGAAACCGCAGTTTATGGGAAACAGGAACAATGGGTTTCTAGAGTCAGCTATGCCTGTCACAGTCACAGAGTCTTCAGCTTAGGCCAGCAGAGTTCCTTTAGGTTGTTCTTGTGCTGTATGGCAAAAGGGGGAGGAAAATGGGGTCTACGGCTCTCGAACACGTCCTAGTGGTCTCGAGGTCCACGGCCCTCCCTGATCCCTAACGCTCAGTGGGCCTCCGTGGCCGGCTCCCAACAATGTGGTACATTTCATTCTTATGTGCAGGTTGCGTTCTCCTCTACTAGGTTTTATATTTCTTTTCTTTTTTAATTTGTAGAGATGGGGGTCTTGCTATACTGCCCAGACTGATCTTGAACTCCTGACCTCAAGCTATCTTCACCTCCTTCACCTCCTAGCTTGGCCTCCTGGCAGATCACATATTTTAAAAGGGCTTTGCTCATTTCTGCATCCCTGTTACAGTCAACAAATATCAGTTGCTACTATTTATTTGTGCCAGTGACTTTATATATTTTAATATCACATAAAGTGGGTATTCTTATTGATTCCTTTTTGATTTTTTTTTTTTTTTGAGTTGGAATCTTACTCTGTTGCCCAGGCTGGAGTGCAGTGACACACTCACAGCCACCACAGCCTCAATCTGCTGGGCTTAGGAGATCTTTCTGCCTCAGCTTTACAGGTTGGCACCACCACACCTGGTTTATTTTTTGATTTTTTTGTAGAGACAAGATCTTGCCAAGTTGTCCAGACTGGTCTTGAAACCCTGGGTTCAGACAATCCTTTCACCTCTGCCTCCCAAAGTAATGGGATTAAAGGCGTGAACCACTGTGTTGACTCTTTTTTACAGATTAGGAAATGGAAGTACAGAGGGGTGAAGTTACTTGTCCAAGATCATAGAGCTAGGAAGCAGCGGAGCCAGGATTTGAACTTACATTTCCTGAACTCAAGAGGCTGGCCTTTTCAACTAGTCTTATAATGGAATAAAAAGAAATTATTTTAAATAATCCACTTTCAGATAATGAAGTATTGGCAAGAGAGGGTAGGTTTACCCCCTTGTTGGGTTAGCAAATCAGGTTTTGGGGATAGAAGATTGCAGGGTGAATGGGTTTTTAATCTCTACTTCAGATTTTGGGCTCAGATCTATAGGTTTACAATTTTTTCTTAGTTCTTTTAGAGATAATCTGGTTCTATTCAACTGAGTCATTATCACCAATCTCCCAAGAGGCTACACACACACACACACACACACACACACACACACACACACACACGACTAGAGTGCTAGTTGAGTTGATTAGTGTCCAGGGAGATAGAGATGTGACAACCACACCAGCACAGATATCAGGTGGTCAGAATGACCAATAGGAAACTAAGTTAAGATGAGAAGGTGGCAGAATTAATTCATTTTCTGCCTTCTTGAAAAAGGGATCTGAGTCCATTGCAAAGGGCGCCACTATTTTGAAGGACTGCAATCACTGGTGAGGCATGGTGAGTCATTCCTAATTAAAAAGTTGTATCTGCCAAGTTGATGGGAAGACATATATCAAGTCATCAATGCTGCATCTTGTACAATGCTGGAGAAAATTGTTTCCCCTCAATTCTCCATTTTCTCCCTCCCTTCCCCTTCCTTCCTTCCTTCCTTCCTTCCTTCCTTCCTTCCTTCCTTCCTTTTTCTCTTTCCATCTCTCTCTCTCTCTCTCAATCTCTCTGTCTCTCTCTCTCTCTTGTTCTTACTCTGTCAACTGTCATCTACCGTTTGGACAGTGGCATGATGATCACAGTTCACTACAGCTGGGCCTGGTGATCCTCCCACCTCAGCCTCCGTCAAATAGCTGGGATTACAGGCACACACCACCACACTTGGCTAATTTTTTTTATTTTCGTAGAGGTGAGGTCTTGCTATGTTGCCTAAGCTGGTCTTGAACTTCTATACTCAAGTGATCCTCTTGCTTTACAAAACGCTGAGATTACAGATGGGAGCCACTATGCCTGGTGTCTTCATTTTCAGAATTCCATAAAAACATCAGTATTGGGCTTTACTTTATTGGTAAAGTCTGCTCTCTTGACTCTGATCATTCCCTTCTCAGCATTATAGTTGCAGTTTGTGTAGCTGTGACCAGGGGATGGCAATGCCTTAGGCTCAGTTATATAGGGATGGGATGAATGGTCCAGCTTTCTATTGGCATAAGTAACTCAGGATGCTTTTTCTTTAAAAAATTCACTTATTAAAAAAGTATGGGACACAGTAGAAATGCAAACACCTAGTATAAGCATCAAGATTGAGCGTAGGAAGCAGAAACCACTCTAGACCACTTAGAATGGGATTTAATGCCGAGAATGAGGTGTTTACAAAATCCCTGGAAGGTCTGGGGGTATGGGCTCTACGCTGTATTTCTGTAAATGACTCCCAGAATGATGTAGAACTGACCCACCAGGGGCCTATCAACTCTGAGGCCACTGCTAGGGCTACTGATTTCAAGAACCCAGTGCTGAGGCTGTGTTCCTGACATCAGGAAGCCACGCTACCACTTCACGCTGCCTCTAGATATCCAGAGGCTGGAGAATGGACACCGAAAGGCTGAACAGCCTCATATTTGAGCAGGAAGGTGACCTCCACCGGGTCCACCTTCCAAGTCTCAGGGAGTACAGTTTAATTGGTTGAATTTAATTTGCTTCTAGAATGCTAGGGGGAGAATCTGGAGAATATAGTCTGTCGTTTTCTAGCCCCTGATAAGGCTGGTTAGAAGGCATTCAAGGGAGCCGGTCCACACTCTTCACGCATCTAGGATTGAGTGGCTTTCTACTATGGCTACGACGGCTGTCACAACTGGGTTCACGTACCCTTACATGTGCAGATGACTTCCTCTCTGCCATGTGGGCATCCTCTTCCCCACTAGTATTACCCTCATGCACAGAAGAGTGGACTGAAGTCCAGAGGGACTTCCCCTGAAGGAGGAAGGGGAGCCAGGTTCTGGACTCCATCTGCTGCACTTCCCCCCAGCACCGACCCTCCCTCCTGTCACTATCAAAGACCACAGCAGGCCTTCCTCACTCTGTTTCAAGTGGCAGCAAGCTCCAGGCTCCAGGCCTGCTCACAGACTCCTGACAAGTCACCTACAGTGTATCTCTTGCTCCTTCTTTTACCAGGAATTGTAAGGATTTCAGCAGTTCTACTGCTGGGAGGAAGTTCTCTCTACCTGCCTCTCCTCCCTCTGGGGATAGAATTGCTTGACTCGTCCCAGGGAATGTCTTAAGTGACTTTCTGTCACATCTACATCTGCTTTGATTTCATCTCTCTCCATCAGAAACAGAGAACATGAAGGCAAAACCTTGCTTTCTGGATTCTCTCAGCCGCAGTAAAAGGTAATCACGACAGTGTTTTCCGTTTTTAATCACAGGCGACTTCTCTCAGCAACCTAGTTACAGATCCTACCACTCCCTCACTCTCCACTTGCAACTGCTCTTTGAAGTGGCTTTGGTGTGGAAGTCGTTTTGCTTCAGATTGCTTAAGAGGCCTCATTAATGAGGTTGATGACAGCCAGATCCTGCCATGCCTCTTGAGAGACCTGTCATTTCTCTTACCTCAAACGCTGGGAAACACATGTGAGTGAGATAATAAAGTAGTGTAGTCATCATTTGTCTGTTTGCATCTGCCATTGGAAAACATCTCCTAAATTTAAAATTCTTTCAAACACAAAGTGTCACCTATTTACCCTTGGCTCCTGATGTCTCTCCTCTCTCCCTGCTGGGATTCATTCAGCAAGCACCCAATGAGAAGCGACCCTTGGGACACGTTCTTTTTTTTTTTTTTTCTTATGAAGAAAATGATATTGTTTTATTAGAATTTATATAAGATAGTCTAAGTAAAAATGTTCCATGCTTACATATAGGAAGACAATATCACAAAAAAATTCCAATAAAAATAAATTATTCTTTCAATTCAATACCAATCAAAATCCCCAAAGAATATTTTGGGTGGAACTTAGCAAACCAATTCTAAAATAACTGATTCTATAAACAACTAGAAGACCAAGTGTAGCTAGACAGACATCTCCTTAGGTTAAAAACCTCACACGTGCAAGAGGGCAGTTTGCGTAAGTCGTGCATAGTCCTAGGGAATATCCTTAATGTGCACATTTCTTGGTTTTAAAAAGTCAGCATCTGGTAATTTGCTCCTCAGTAGTGTTATTGTTCTTTCATTAATTAGTCATAAACACAAAAATAAAGGTAAATTTCATAAAATTTCTAACAATATAAAATGGGTAAAGTTTCCCTCAATGAGAAAAAAATTGTATGACTATAAACTTTCCACTCTCTGGATCTTTCCTCCTATTAGAAATGCATTCTCTCCTCTTCAATACACAGGTACTAAAATATTTTGGGGTGTGACTTTAGTTGTTCACCAGGGACCCAGGGACCTCATTCCCCATCAGCAATTCAATCCCTCTCCTATTCTGCTTAGAAGCAAGAAGCTCATGCATTATGTTCGTCACTCTGCATGTACCTTATTAAATAACTGGGACTCAAGGGGCAGCTGTCACAACAAACGTGAAGAACCATCATGCGAGAGGATGCCACCTGCAGGAGGCCTCAAATCACCATCTACTGCAGGTCCTGGATGATGACGTGGATGACCAGCATATTGCCCTGGCTCTTCTCCATCCTGACACCACCCGATTCTCCGCAGTGGCTCAGATTGTGTTGTAGATGGTCTCTTCTTTGGAGCTGTCCAACTCTGACCCCACAGAATAATCGGAGAAGCTCTGAGCCATCTCGTTCTCGCTGGATGTCGGGCTGCATGGCATGGCTGCCTGTGTCTGCACAGGTGACCTCTATATGCCGGTGTATGGACTAAGCCCTGCTCGGCGAGTCGGGGCGGATCCGAGCCCCTGGGGAGCGCCGACACCCGCAGGCACCTGGCTGGGCTGCGAGAACCTAGGCGGCACCGAGCCTAGCCCTGCCCGAGCTCAGGAGCCAACGCCGGTGCTGCCACAGTTCAGGTGTCGGGGGCGGGGGGGAAGGGCCAGGACACGTTCTTATCATTTATTCTTTCAAAAATGTTTGTGAATGCTTACTATGGGCCAGGCACTGTGCTAAGTGCTCAGAAGAGCAGGTGAACAAATAGGATTCCCATCTTCCAGAAACTTCCAATCTGGACATCACACAAATGGTCAACTCACAAAAGAATTTGAAGTGGGCTGGGTGTAGTGGCTCATGCCTGTAATCGCAGCACTTTGGGAGGCTGAGGAGGGACGATTGCTTGAACCCAGGAGTTCAAGACCAATCTGGGCAACATAGTGAGAACTAGTAGCTACAAAAAAAAATTAGCTGAGTATGGTGGCATGCACTTGTAGTTCCAGCTACTCAGGAGACTGAGGCAGAAGGATCACCCAAGCCCAGGAGGTGGAGACTATGGTGAGTTGTAATGGTCCCACTGCACTCCAGCCCGGGCGAAAGAGTGAGAGTTCAACTCAAAAGTATACACAGTCTTTTTTTTTTTACAGAATTTGAAGTGACTATATATGGCATTTCCTCAAAACTAGGTTCCTGTGCAGACAAAGTGGTCAGGGAAGGGTTCTCAGAGGAGGTGACATTTATACTGAAGGAAAAGTAGAAAGCATTCGTGCAAAATGAGATGGGGGAAGGACAGTGTAGAGATTCTGAGGTGGGAAAAGAAAGAAGAAAAAGCTGGTGTGCTTCAGGGTGAGCTCCAAGGCCAGAAGGACAGGTGCCCACCGGCAGGAGGGAGGATGATACTCCGTGTCGGCCAGGCCAGGCCTTGCAGGGCCTAAGCAGTCAAGGTGAAGAGTTTATTAGTCACACCTACTCACAGCCTAGGGAAGCAGGACAGAGCACAGCACAGAGTCCACATTGGGGCTGCATTCATGAAAAGTTCTATTGTTGTATTGCCTGGTTATGGCTCATTGCTATAGTCAGTTCCCCCAGCCCCCTCTCGGTTGCTCTTTTACTTGCAAGAGGTTGACTCATTGAAGGACAGCTAGACACCTGGACCTTCGCCTCTTGAGAATTGTTCAGTCGTTTCCACAATCTTAGTGTGAGATTTTTTTGACTTTTCGTTTTATCATCATGGTGATAATCTGATGAGAAAGTGACTGCACAGAAGAATTTAAGGCCCTGGATAGAATGCAAACGACCAGCATCATGACAAAGCCAGCAAAAAACAAGAACAAATAATAGTTCCTTTAAGATGTTTCAGAACCAGAAACTCAATTGCTCAATCTCACAGACTATGAGGATCAACTTAAAAAACCAAATAGTTTTTCATTAAGGTGATCTATAGCCTCTTCTACCTTACTTTTTTCGTGGGTCCAAGTATAGCAAGACATTTTAGCAATGGCATAAATTCCACTGTGTACGGAAAGTGCTTGGATAATCACAATAGGCTTTGTTTTGAAGTTCACGTGAGTCAAGATGTCCAGTGTGGGGACTTACAGAATTAAAGTCTCTGTGTATAGACAAGTCCTGAAATACTATTCCTGTCACATATAAGGTGTTAGTCGGAGGCAAACAGAATCATGTATCCTGGCTGCTAAGGAAGTACTATCTGATAGGGGCATGTGGAAACATAAGAGAAAAGACGTTGTTTATGACACAAAGTTGGAACCAAGGCCTTACATAAGCCGAGATACATATAGCCCCTTCCAGGTGGCAAATATTTGGTCCATCACCCTACGAAGGTTATTGAATTCAAATTTAGGAATACCCAGCGTCTGATCAATAGATTATAATAATTGATTCTTTTTCAGGGAGAGAGAGAAAGAGAAAGAGAGAGAGAGAGAGAGAAAGAGAGAGAGAGAGGCTAGCAAAGTCACAGGTTGATTCATTTAAGACTATTTGCTATTTGTCCATGTAATTGCATCACTGTTTGTAATTCCCTATGGTCTTGTTTAATGAAATTGGAATTGCTCTGAGATTTTTTTTTTAATTTTTTTTTAGTTGGAGTCTCACTCTGTCGCCCAGACTGGAGTGCAGTGGCCGCTCCTGGCCACTGCAGCCTTGACCTGTTGGGCTCCGGCAATCCTTTCGCCTCAGCCTTCCAAGTAGCTGAAACTACAGGCATGCGCTACCAAGCCTGGCTAATTTTTGATTTGTTGTAGAGATGAAGTCTCATCAAGTTGCCCAGGTGGGTCTCGAACCCGCGGGCTCAGGCAGTCCACTCACTTTGGCCTCCCAAAGTGCTGGGCTTACAGGCTGAGCCACAGAGCCTGGCCTGCTCTGAGATTTTTATCATGGGGATCTGGTGATGGATGCCAAATCCAAGAGAAGTAAAATTGAAGGAAGTGGCTGCTGTGTGGAATAATCTAAGAATGACATTAGAATATGTATGTTTTGACCTTACAATTACAGTGAAGAGGGAATTAAAGGAAAAGGAACCATTACGTGAGGACAGAGCCAGGGGTCTATAGAAAATGACAACAATGATTATAAGCAAGCAGATAAAAATCAAAACAGTAATTAGATCTTGGTTCAGTGTCTTGGGAGGCAGCTGTCCACTGCTTTGGGCCACCAGCTTGTTCTGCAGGTCTTGGGTTCTGAGGGTTGGCTGTGGACTTTTGAAGGTTGCCTGCTTCCAGAGCATCCCTGGCAATCCTCAATTTGAAGCCTCTTCTTGGATTAGCCTTTCAATTGCATAGAATTGCTTCTTTAGTGGTGAAATGTGAACCCAAGGATTGACTCCCTGGAGTTTCACTGTTGTGCTTGATATGAACAGTGCCAGGTAATGTTCCTTCAGATGAGGTACAAGAGCAGTTTCTCTATGATATCACTTAGATGAAGTTTCCTTGAGAAGATCATAAAGAGGCTACTTAGAAAGATGTTGCAGGGACCCTGGCAGAATTATCTTGGTGATAGAACTGGATGTGGTACATGAGTCCCTCGCAGTATTTTGTCATTTCTGTGTGCCGTAGGACATTATTTTGGCTCACTGTTCTGCATGGTGCTGGCAGCTTCTGGGTTTCTGGTGAGGCTTCAGGAAGCTTACAGTCATGGCAGAGAGGGGGCAGGCATGTCACATGGTGAGAACAAAGTGGGGAGAGAGAGAGAGAGAGAGAGAGAGAGAGAGAGAGAGAGAGAGAGAGAGAGAGAAGGCACCAGGCTCATTTAAACAGCCAGCTCTCACATGAACTAATAAAGCAGGAACTGGCTCATAACTGCACCAAGCCACCCACAAGGGCTCTGCTCCATGACCCTGTCACCTCCCACAAGGCCCCACCTCCAACACAGGGGATCACATTTCAATATGAGATTTGGAGGGACAACAATCCAAACCATAGCATGAGGTGAAACATCTAAATCAGGAGTGTCCAGTTTGCAGCCCGTGGGTTGCATGGGCCACAGGACAGCTAGTAATGTGGTCCCACAAAATCTTTTAACATCATGTTTTTTTAGCATTTATTTTCTTCGTGATCCCATGCAAAGCTCCATTTTTGAAATTCACAATCACGCCTTATTCATGACATTGCTTTTTGGGAGCATATACATTTGTGAGCAGCTGTTTTCAATAATGAAGCACATGAAGAGCAAAATTTGAACGAACATTTCTGACGAGCACCTTGATAACTCACTAGGAATTGCGACCACTTCCATTGAACCAGACGTTGATAAATTAGTTTTAGAAAAATGAGGTCACATCTCCCATTAGTTTTATATTGTTCTCTTTTGCTAAACTTTATGATAAAAAATAAAATGTCTTATTATGTGTATACACTAACTATATTATTTAATTTATGTACAACCCAAGACAATTCCTCTTTACTCAATGGGGTCTAAGGAAGTCAAAAGTTTGGACACCCCTGATCTAAATGCTTGGGTCTTCCAGCTACCAGTTCATAGCAGGATAACCAATGTGTCTGCAAGGGAATAATGGACCATGTGATCATAAAGGTTAGTGAAAGTGGGAGTACTTTTGGTCAAGGGAGAACAAGGATTTCTGAAAGTTTTGCTAATTTAAATTAAATGATGCCATTGGTTTTTTCCAACCCCTTCCAGAAGATTGTGGTTGGTAAGGATAATGCAGTTTTGAGTAAGGAGTAATGACTTAGAGAGGCCTTTTATAATTGCTCCCATAAAGTGTGTACCTTGGTCATTTGATATAAAATTGTTGTGCTCCAGGTTGGAAACATGAAACCAAGGAGCTTTTTAAAGACAGTAAGGGCTGCAGCTTTTTGGCAAGGAAATGCTGGAGTCTACCCTGGACTACTGAAAGAGACATACAATAGAAACATTTAAAAAAATTGATCTGAAAGTGTTCAAAAGGCTGCTGAGGCCTTGGTTCTTCATGATGTCTCCCCTTTGCAGATTTTCTAAGTATTATGTTGTTGACAGGTGACACATGACCCAAAAATAATCTCTGCTTTTTTTTTTTTTTTTTTTTTTGAGTTGGAGTCTCACTCTGTCGTCCAGTCTGGAGTGCAGTGGCCGCTCCTGGCCACCGCAGCCTTGACCTGCTGGGCTCCGGCGATCCTTCCACCTCAGCCTTCCAAGTAGCTGGAACTACAGGCGCACGCTACCACACCCAGCTAATTTTTTGATTTATTGTAGAGATGAGGTCTCACCAAGTTGCCCAGGCGGGTCTCGAACCCGCGGGCTCAGGCAATCCACTCACCTCAGCCTCCCAAGGCGCGGGATTACAGGCTGAGCCACCGACCCTGGCTGCTTTTTTAAAAATGTTTTCTAACAAATTTTTTTGTTGTTGTTTTTGTTTTTCCTTATATAGACATGAGGTCTCACTCTGTCACCCAGGCTGGAGTGCAATGGCATGATCATAGCTCACTGTAGCCTCTGACTCCTGGGCTCAAGAGATCCTCTTGCCTTAACCTTCCAAATAGTTGGAATTACAGGCACAAGCCACCATGCCCAGGTAATTTTTTTTGAGAGATGAAGGCGTCAGGTAACCCCTTCAGGTCTCCTCCCACTGTGGGAGCTTTTCTGTCCTCTCAATAAATCTTGCGTTCTCAACAAAAAAAAAAAAAAAGAAGAAGAAGAAGAAGAAGAGAGATGAGGGTGTCTTGCTATGTTGCCAGGCTGGTCTTCAACTTCTGGCTTCAAGAAATCCTCTTGCCTTGGCCTCTCAAAGCACGAGGCTTATGCGTGAACCACCAAGCCCTGCCCTTTCCAACTAATGTTGTTGTGAGAGAGTAACCTATTTGTACTGTGATGAGTGGTTTTATAGAGAAATTTAGCTAACTTCCATTTGAAGTCATCTGATGCCACCAAGCAAGTGTCTTGGATTTTCCAAATATTATCTAGGTAAAGGATACAACCAGATTTTTTTTCATTCTTCCTTTTCAAAATTGGGGGCTACACATTGACGTTTTATGACAATATCTTTGGTTACCTCCAGAGATGTATCTTTTGCGGGTTTAAATAAGATCATATGTTGACCAAGGCTGCTTGTTTGACACAATGATCTGTGAGATCATTTCCTCTGACTTCCATAGCATCTGTTTTTGTATGAGCCTTTTCTTTATAATGGCTACCATGCTCAGAAATAGGAGTGCATCTAAAAGTTCCTTAACTTCTTGTCCATTCTTGATGGGGGTTTCAGCAGAGATGAGAGCCCCCCCCATCTTTTTCTCCCTCACATCATCTTAAGGTCATGTACAACTTCAAAGGTATACTTGCTTTTCTGTATACCTGTTTACTCTCTGATCTTGGCTAATTTATAAGGTCTAGTACCTGCAATATGTCCTGCCATTTGGGTTGATTTTTACCTAGGTAAAAGAGTTACATTCTTTTCTTTTTTTTTTTTTTTTTTTGAGTTGGAGTCTCACTCGGTCGCCCAGGCTGGAGTGCAGTGGCAAGCCCACCCAGCGTCGACCTGCTTGGCTCTGGCGATCCTTCTGCCTCAGCCTTCCAAGTAGCTGGACTTACAGGCATGTGCTACTACACCTGGATAATTTTTGATTTGTTGCAGAGACAAGGTCTCACCAAGTTGCCCGGACTGATCTTGAACCCACGGGCTTAGGCAATCCGCTTGCCTAGGCCTCCCAAAGTGCTGGGATGACAGGCCACCAGCCCCGCCAACGGTGGAAGACTATTCTAAAAAGAGTTTAGATTAGCGATAGCATATCCTGCTCGATAACCTCCAGTTTCAGTTTTGAAGTGTGATCCATAAACAAATAGTAGTAGATCAGGGTTCTCAACAAGAGTCTCTTATATTTATGAATGAGGTATAGAAGCTTCTCTAGCTGAGGTTAGGCGATTATGAGACTCCCCTTCTTCTGGTTGGGGGAGGACAGCAGCAGGATTCAGGGTGTTGCAGTCATGAATAGTAATGAGAGAGGAAGAAAGAAAGTAGCGATATTTTTAATCAGTTGGTTGAAAAGTGTTGTGTGTTCTCAGTAGCAATATCTGTACCATGTGAGGGACCATGAGATCAAGTGGGAAACCAAGAACTATTTCAGCAGAAGTGTGAACAAGTGTTTTGGTTGTTCGTTTTTCTTAAGAGCAGCTATTGCCACAGGCAAGGGTTGCAAAGAATAAGCCTTTGCAAACAGATCAAGGGTAAGACTATACATAGTAAGCCATAGGTTTTGATGGTTCTAATGAAACTGATTTAACACCTCAAGGGCTTGTCTGGATAACTTATACATGAATAGACAAAAGGCATTTTTGTAGTTAGGGATGATCAGTGAAATAAGCTGTTGAACTTTCTTCAGATTACAGAAGGCCTCTTCCACATTTGGGTTCCCAGAAGAAAAGGTCTCTTCTTGGGGTTTTAGTAACCTCATAAAGAAGTGTTACAATCTCAGAAAAACTTATCTGCAGTTACTAGTTCAACCTAGAAGTCCTATTAATTATCATTTTGTGAGAGGATAAATTTTCATAATCTTTGGTCTAACAGGAGAGAGTGTTGTTCCCTCCTTAGACATACCATATCCTGGATAATGGGCTGTGCTTTGGAAAAAGTTGTAATGTCATTGTTGAAACTTTATATCTCTTTTGTACTACAGCAGAGAGCTAGTAAATGGAGTCCTTTTTTTTTTTTTTTTTTTTACAAGCTTTCTTGTTCTGAAATAAAGTCCATCATCTACATATGGTATATGTAGAGAAGAACAAAGAAAAATAAAATCTTTTAAGAATTGTTTCAGAAACTGGGTAAAGCAGAAGGAGGCTTCAGTAAAACCTTTCATTTCTGTCTAGGTATATTGTTATCCTTTCCAGGTGAAGGCTAAAAGGTATTGACTGTCCTAGAAGTGGTCTAGAGGTACACTGAAAAAGGCAGAGCAAAAATATGACACAATAAAGCAAGTAACTTCAGGCAGAATTGATGCCTGGGTGGTATTTGGGTTAAACAATACTGGGAAGCAAGGGACCAAAATTTTGTTGATTGTCCTGAGGTCTTAAAAAATGAATACTCTGACTTTTTCTTTTTCTTTTTTTTTTTGCTGGTGAAGTTGGAGTATTACAATGGCTAGTGCAGAGTGTGAGGAGACCATTAGATAGAAGACCCTCATATATAGCTTTGGAACCTTCCTTTGCTCTGGCTTCAAGAGACATTAGAGATGTCTGGGAGATAGTTCAGTAGAATCTATCTTCTCTTAAAATTCTACTCCAATTATTCTTCCTATGTCAGTGGACTATTAAGACCACTGAATATCAAATACAGTGTCAAGACCTTTATGTAGAGTACATATTAAATATAATGGAGTAGGCAATGGTATATCCAGAGTAGCCACAACATGATCATGAGTAGAGGAGTCCTCTGGAAATTTAAGAAACAATCTCTCTGTTGTCCATTTGCAAATTGGAGGTATTAAATTAGAAGGGAGAGTTTCACAAAGCAGGAAGAAATGCTTTCATTTAAAGGCCTAAGGACTATAGTTAAGGGCTGGGAGATAGTAGAATTTGTGAATTATTTGAAAGCACCTGTGTGTATGCTTACTCCGAGGAACAGGTTCAGCAAAGGTGGTGGAGTTTAGTATGGAAAGAGTAACACCTGTAATACAAGGAATTGGTGAAACTGACCATCTGAGTCTGTTTACGCTGCTATAACAGAATACTGGCCTATTTATGAAGACCCCCCCCCTTTTAGTTGGAGTCACACTGTCACCCGGGCTGGAGTGCAGTGACATGCTCATGACTCACCACAGCCTTCAACTTCTGTGCTCAAGTAATTCTCCCACCTCAGCCTCCTGAGTAGCTGGGATTTCAGGTGCATGCCACCAAGACCAGCTAATTTTTTTCTGGATTTTTTTTGGGGGGGTGGGGGCTAGAGATGAGGTCTTGCTATGTTGCCTAGGCTGGTCCTGAACCCCAAGAATAGAAATTTATTTCTCATAGTTCTGAAGACTGGGAAGTCCAAGATCAAGGCATAGTCATCTGGTGTTTGGTGAGGATCTTTTTGCTACCTATGCACAGAACAGAAAGTGGAAGTGGGGACAAGTGTTGCACCTTTATATGGTAGAAGAGCAGAAAGAACAAACTCACTCCCAGGAGCCCTTTTCATGGTGGCATTAATTCATTCATGAGGCAGAGTCCTCATGACCTAGACCTCACCCCATCCCCCAGCACTGTTGCATTGGGGATTAAGTTTTCATCATATAAATTCTAGGGGACACATTAAGATTATAGCTCTATCTATATTTATAGTAAATATGCTTATGCGTTTAAGGGTAAGGCAGGATATTGGGAACATTTTCTTTTTTCTGGGAGCATTCTCATTGATTGAAATTTTTATTTGTCTTGACTTTTCTTTTATAAGATGGGACTTTTTTTTCTGGTTTACAATATCTACAAGTGTTCTTGTCAACATGGTGACTGGGAAGTGGGCCACCTAGCTGTTTGATCTGCAAGACCATAGTTAATTTTGGATCCTGTCTCATTTTTATTCTAAAGCCCTTTCATAATGTTCTGGCAGGTGTTTTAGCTCAGACAAAGAGCTGTTTCTGATTCTAATATCAACTATTGAATTAGGCTTTCCGTTTCAGGTTTAACTCCATTGACAAAATAACATGAAAGGGCTGCTGTTACATTGACACTTTGTTAACTCCAAAATACCTATTATCAGAAGGTATTTTGTATTCTATCCTGAAAATCTCCTATCGGTTTACCTTGTCTCTGTTTACATGATTGAATTATAGTACAAGCAATTTTTATAGAAAATGTCTGGGACACTGCTTTTAGGAAACTTTGTCTAATATTTGGGTTCCCCCCTAATGGCAACCCTTAACCTGTCCCTAGGTTTATTGTGGAAAGAGGGATGCTTATAGCTCCCTTTCCAGGTCAGTCTGTTCAGTTTTTGCCATCTAAGAGTTAACACCTGAGGTTCTGATTAATACATGTACAAGTGGATATAGGGTAAGTAACCCTGTATCACATGCACCCCCCAAAATCCTACATTCTTCTATAACTGTTGATGGTCTTGTTTGGGAGTGGGGGATCCTTGATTAGACCCCTGATTCAACTTGAGTGCAAAGCTCAAATTCTGCAGTTGCCCGCATACCTGGCTCATGGGGTGTGGATGGATCTTTAGTGGCAACCGACATTTTGGAATCTTAAGAGAGTTGTTGGGAAAAGGTATGGGACCTAGGTAAGAGGAAGAGAAGGGAGGAGTTGACTGAAGTGAGGGAAGAGTGAGATCAGAGGGATAAGGGGGAGAGGGACAGTGGATATGCAGAGCCATCTTGAAGGAGGAGCATTTCCTAGGAGATGAGTTCAGTTTATTGTTGCTTATTTTTGTCAAATTGCATATTAGCTTTGGTCAAATAATCTTTTAGTGGAATAATTTTTTTAATCAGAATTTCCTTTGGAGGTGGCTGTGTATCAATCAAAAACTGCTGCAGACCAATAACACAGGGGCTCAGGCCTATAGTCCCAGCACTTTGGGAGCTGAGGTAGGAGGATTGCTTGAGGTCAGGAGTTTGAGGCCAGCCTGGGCAACATAGTGAGATGACCCCCCCCCATCTCTACGAAAGGGGGAAAGAAAAAAAGGCCATGCATGGTTGCATGTGCTTGTAGACTCAGCTACTCGGGAGGCTGAGGGGAAGAGGATAGCTTGAGTCCAGCAGATTGAGGTTGTAGTGAGCCATGATCCTGTCACTGCACTCTAGCCTGGGTTGACAGAGTGACACTCTGTCTCATACAAACAAAACAAAACAAAACAAAATCGAAACCAAAAAACTTCTGCCTGTCAGGCCTGAGAAATCTTAATTTTCTTTCTTTCCTAAGGTGCCCATCAAATAAAAAATTTTGTTCAAGTCAAATGTTTTCCAGAATAGTCACTGAAGGCCCAACTCCTTCTTGCTGAAGTTATGCCATTTAGAGAGACAGGCAAAAGAATTGTGATTGTAATGACAGCATGTATAAGAAGCAGCAGTTTTTCTTGGTGGAGGAGAGGATTTAGACAATTCAGACATAGAAAACCCTCATGAGAGCTGGCAACGGTGATTGAACTCTGTATCTCAGTCTTGAACTTGATCGTTGCCCCTCCAAATGCAGACCCTACCATCTGTGACCCCCGGCAGGCAGACTATCAAGGCAAACTTTCTCTCGGGGTCAAAAGCAAGCCCTCAGAACAAAGAATCAAGATGAAGAGAGAACTTCATGTAGTTTTATTGGTGACCCAGAAATGGATGTGATCTGGTGAGAACTGCAAACTCATTGGTCTGTGAGGCTGGTTCCAACAACAGGGGTACAGGGCCTGTGACCCTGTCATGCCCTATGATGCTCCTTATGAAAAAACAACACTTTTAGATAGTACAATATAAAATAGAAGTACAAAGGAGAGCAAGGGGGAAAAAAGTATGAAATGGAATGGCCCGATTCCACTAAGGATGCCGAACAAACAGGAACCAACAATGAAACTTAAGCAAAAAAAAAAAAGAAACTAGTGGGAGGGTGCCAAACT
This sequence comes from Carlito syrichta, assembly GCF_000164805.1. Lineage (NCBI taxonomy): Eukaryota > Metazoa > Chordata > Mammalia > Primates > Tarsiidae > Carlito > Carlito syrichta. Next base: position 280,873 of record NW_007248186.1, read on the forward strand.
TAGAATGAATAGTGGAGGGTACTATGCACCCAGGAGGTGGGGACTGCGGGACTGAGGTCCTGAAGTGCGGGCTGCAGCAGATCAGCCAACACGGTGGCCTCCATAGCTGTCTATGAATTGTTTTCAGGCTGTCACCGATGGGTCATATATACTACTGAAATGAATGGCAAAAACACATTTTGGAATGTGGAGGGAAGCAAGGTGTCTCCTGAGTGGTATCATTGGCTTCATACAAAACCAACACCAAAACAAAACCACCTACTGCTCGTAAATCCATTTGAACAAACCACAAATTCAACATGAGTGGCACCCCAGAACAATATGTATCTTATTCCACCACAAGAAAGAAGATTCAGTGGTGGATTCCACCTTTAACATCTTACAAGTCAAGACAAAGAAAAGCAGTTTGAAAATGCTTTTTATGGCTTTTAAAAATATAATCGCACTTTTACCTCTTATTAACTTTATTAAAATTGTTTGATAAAAAAAAGGAAAAAAGAATAGGTTGGGTGTGGTGGCTCACAACTGTAATCCCAGCACTTTGGAAGGCTGAGGCAGGAGGATTGCTTGAGCCCAGGAGTTTCTGACCAGCCTAGACAACATTGCGAGACCTCGTTTCTACAAAAAATAAAAATAAAAATTAGTCAGGTATGGTGGCACATGTCTGTAGTTCCAGTTACTTGAGAGGTTAAGGCAGAAGGATTGCCTGAGCCCAGGAAGTCGAGACTGCGGTGAGTCATGATCGTGCCACTGCACTCCAGCCTGGGTGACAGAGTTAGACCCTGACTCAAAAGAATAATGAATAATTGAATAACTCAATGCAAAGAGAGAGGAGTTCAGAGCTGGCACTGACTTACTGTATTGACATGGACTTGACAAGCCGTGAGCAGCAGGGCACAGGGGGCTTTTATGGGCATCACAAGTAGTCAAAGGCTGACATCCACAGCCATAGTCAGCACAAATCACATCTCAGTGGAGCTTCCAGGAAAACTGTGGAAATAAATGAAGACCATTGAAGTAACAAATAGAAACTAGCGGGGAGCCGGGTTCGGTGGCTCAGCCTGTATTCCCACGCCTTTGGGAGGCTGAGGTGAGTGGATTGCCTGAGCCCGCGG
>NW_007248186.1:282222-285720 GCF_000164805.1 Carlito syrichta
CTCCAGTCTGGGCGACTGAGTAAGACTCCAACTCAAAAAAAAAAAAAAGAAAAGAAACTAGTGGGAGGGTGCCAAAAAAACCGAATACACATTTTAAGAGACATTAAGAGACATTTGCCGTAATCAGAAGTGTCTGGACATTGATGGTAACTGCTTTGAACACCTTTTGCAATTGCAGAAGTCAAATGTGACTTGTATTCATTTTACTGAGTATTACAATTTTAATACAGTTTTTTCCTTTCTTAAAATGTGCATACTTTTGGAGGGCACCTTCTGTATTTATTCAGAGTTTGCTGGAGCAGGGGATTCTGTCACCATCACTTGTAATTGTCAAGGACTCACTGGAAGGCAGGGGAGGGTGAAAGCTTATAGCAAAAGATTCAGTACAGGGAAGGGTTTAGCAGTGCTCTGATTGGAGGCAACTGGTGTTGAGGCTAACTAGAAACAGGGGGTCCTGTATGACTTAAGGAGCATGTCTGGCTTTCTCTGGTGGGTCTTGAGTTGGAAGTGAGTGAAAATACTGGGCATCTGGCAGTCATTGTTTAAGTCCTAACTGTGCTCGGCCAGTTGCTGCAGAGTTGGTGGTTTGGACAGCTAGTTGCAACACAAATTGTGCACCAGAGTCATTGTTCAGGGGAAAGGTGTCACTGAGCAATTACCTCTCATTTAATCATCATAACTGTCTCTTCCATCTCCTTGTTTTATAGATGAAAAAAGCAAAGTTCAGGAAGTTCAAGGAATGTATTTAAGGTTATACAATCACTGATACAAGCAGAATTCAAACCTACATATGGCAAACCTATTTTAAAGTATGTTTCAACTTGTAAAAACCATGAAATTATTCTGTTGTTGCCCTGCCTTATTTTATTTTATTTTTATTCTTTTGAGTCAGGGTCTCACTCTGTTTCCCAGCTGGAGTGCAGTGGCATGATCACAGCACATTGTAGCCTCCGCCTTCTGGGCTCAGGTGGTCTTTCTGCCTCAGCTTCCTGAGTGACTGGGACTCCAAGCGCTCAGCACCATGCTCAACTAATTTTTTGATTTTTTAAAAAATAGAGACAAGATCTCGCTATGTTGCCCAGGCTAGTCTCAAACTACTGGGCCTAAGCAATCATCCCGCCTCTGCCTTCCAAAGTGCTGGGATTACAGGCGAGCATACTACATATTAAAAATATTAAGTGCATAATAAATACTTGTTGGGTGAGTGAATGGATGAAAATAATTTTGGAACACTTCTTTTGAAATTGCCTCTAGAGTCTGCATTTTTTTGAATACCTTCAGTGAATACGTATCTTGACAATGGATTTAGTTTTTGGAGACAGACAAATATTTTTTTCTGAATTAAGACTGACGTATAAAGTGGGAGAACTAGCTGGCTCAAAAACCACAGTAATGAGATGGATTTGGGGATTTTTGCACATTTTGCAGGTGATTGACAAAGCAGCTTTGCAGGCTTTTTCAAAGGAGACATTGCAAAAATAGTTACATTTTGGGAATAAGAACTCAACTTTCTAAAAGTTTAAAAGATAATATTCATTTAAAAATTAAGCTAAATTCTCATTATTTTTATGGTTTACCTTTTGTATAATTTCATGTAGTAGAATGGTCTACATCATTCAATAAATATTTATCAAACATCTATAATCTATTTCATGTTGTGCATTGAACATATATCAAACTTAGTCCTTGTCAACTATGCACTCCCAGTCTAGTTGAGACAGAAAATTGACAACTGAGGCCAGGTGCTGTGGCTCACGCCTATAATCCCAGCACTTTGGGAGGCTGAGGCAGGAGGATTGCTTGAGCCAGGGCTTCAAAACCAGCCTGGGCAACATAGCGAGACCTCATCACTACACAAAATTTAAAAATTAGCCAGATGTGGTAGTGTGTGCCTTTCGTCCAAGCTACTTGGAAGGCCAAGGTGGAAGGATCGCCTGAGTCCAGCAAGTTGAGACTGTGGTGAACCTTGACTATGCCACTGCCCTCCAACCTGGGCGATAGAGTTAGACTCTGACTCAAAACAAACAAACAAACAACCCCCCCCCCCAAAACCCCACAATTGGAATGCAATTCAACAAATACCATAGATATGATGATAAACAGCAGGATGTCCCAGGCGTATGCACCAGGAACAGTGGTGAGCTGGTACCTGTTGAACCATGATTCCTGGAGGCGTGGGGTGGAGAGAGAGGGCTGATGTGTGGTGTTCGCCTATTTCCATGGTGTAAATCCTTTCACCATGCCGACATGATGCCATTAAAAGGAGAGATGGAAAGAGAGGTGCAGTGGTACACTATTATATTTTATCTCCACCATACAGATTCAGAACAGGTAAATAACAATCACATAGATAATAGTAAGATAAGTAGGAAGTGATGAGTTTTGAGTTTTAATTACCTTTGCTTTAAATATCATTAAGTGTAAGCGTGTTTAATTTAATTTTTGAGTGGCCGTATTTAAAAACCAGCTCACAAAATTACCGAACACTTAACAACCAGCTCTTGCAAGTGAGTGAGAATTGGTACGAGTGGGCTCGAGCACACTACTGGGTGAGAGCAATCTCAGAAATGCCTGTAGGCTCACATATGATGAAGATTGCAAGGAAACTGAAGGCAGGGATCCTGACTTCATTCCTCCAGCACCAACCACTAGGTTGTTGAATGGTCAAAGTAAGACATTAATTCAACATTACAATGCTTTTTGTTTTTAGCCCCTACTGTATTCTGGGCACTGGTTTAGGTGCTTAGGAGAGGAGAGTATCCCAGCAAAAACCAAGGCCCTGCCTTTAGAGTTTACATTCATGGGTGTGTGTGTGTGTGTGTGTGTGTGTGTGTGTGTGTGTGTGTGTGTGTAAACACGTCTGTCATGTCATGGGGTGGGTGATAAATGTTAAGGCTAAAAATACTGTAGAGCAAAGGAGCAAAGAAACGATGCACTGCTCTTTAGTACGGGATTGTCAGGTAGTAGTAAATGTTGACATGCATGAAGGTAAGGATTGAAGGTTTTGGAATCTGACAGCGTGAGTGGGGCTGAAGCCCAGACTGCGCAGAGCTCCACCATCCGCAACAGGACGGGTACACAGAACAACTTGGGAAATCTTTCTGCAAAGAAGCCCACGCAACTGCATCTTACTCTTCCGGCCCTGCCTGCAAAAGTGCAAAGTCTTTCTGGAAGTGCGCGTCAGGAACACTAGCATTTAACCAGACCAATCGGATGCAGCGGGCGGGGCTCATTCCAGGCCCGCCTTCTCCCCGCCAGCGCCAGCTACACGCGCGGACTCTCTCGCGCATGCTCAGCTGCTCCAACACGGCCCGGGCCCGCCCCCCCCCGAGGGGGGTTCCGCGCATGCGCGAGAGCGAGCCGCGCCGGGGCCGGTTTGTCCCAAGGCCCCGCCGTACCGTCCGGGCGGCGAGTCGCATTCCGGTTTCGCCGCGTGTCCGGCGTGCGGAGCCGGGTTTTCCGCGTCCCCGCCGCGGTCGCCGCCGCCGCCATGAACCG
>NW_007248186.1:285740-291832 GCF_000164805.1 Carlito syrichta
CGGGCGAGCGGCTGGTGTCGCCGGCTTACGTCCGGCAGGGCTGCGAGGCCCGCCGCTCGCACGAGCACCTCATACGGCTGCTTCTGGAGAAGGTACCGAGGTGTCGGTCCCCTCTCCGGGCGCCGCGCCCCGGGGACTCCCGCCCCGCGCCCGGTCCCGCCTCCCCGGCCGCCGTGGGCGCCTTGTGCCCAGAACCTGTCGCAGCTCGGCTGGCACGAGCTGACTGCGCTCAGACTCGCCCAAACCAGTGAAACCCGAAGGGTGTTTTAAGGGGGGGAGGTTTTGTGTGTATTAATTTTTATTTGGGGGGGGTGGGGGTCTCGAACTTCTGGCCTCAAGCGAGCCTCCTGCGTTGGCCTCCCAGAGTGTTGGGATTGCAGGCGCGAGCCACCGAAGTTTTGAGTCCTACTCGTTGTAACTAGAGGGTGCGGAAGGGAGGGAAAAGTCCCCGTTTACCATTTTGTTTGCAGAAAGGGCAGAGTTCTCAGCCTGCGTGTTTCTTCGCTGTCCGGGACCCGGCCCACCTGTGATGCTTGCCAGCCCCTGTGCGCTCCCTGGAGCCAGAGTGCTCCCGCGGAGCTCCGGCAGCATCCCTGAGTTGAAGTCCCCCTGAAAAGTTTGACAGCCAGTCCTAACGCCCCGCCCTGACGAATCTTCAGTGATTGTGGTGTCTTGGTGTTCAGTGACTTCAGCTCACTGAAATTTGAAAGTCTGCACACACCGCGTCTCACGCGTTTATCGTCACTGCCTCACAGTCTATAAGCAGTTATCAAATGTAACAAACGTTTTGCCCGTCGCAGGTTTCCTCGGAGGGCTGGATTCATGTCTGAATTTTAGAAAGCAAGGAGCATGGCAAAATACACATTACAGAGTTCTAAAATGAATGGATGTATGGTTGTGTGGAACGACGATTTTCTTAAATATAACTGTATGCCTTTTTTTTTTTTTTAAGGGCAAGTGTCCGGAGGATGGTTGGGATGAAAGTACACTTGAGCTCTTTTTGCATGAACTTGCTATCATGGACAGCAACAATTTCTTGGGCAACTGTGGTGTGGGAGAAAGGGAAGGGAGAGTGGCGTCTGCGTTAGTTGCTCGTCGTCATTACAGGTATGTTTTTTTTAATTCGCATGTGAAAGCATCTTTTTTCCGGTTCAGAATAATGACGGCAGTATTCATCTTACTCAATTATAAAATGTCCATCGCAAACCACTTTTCTACTCAAGGGGTCACGTTAACCAAATACAAGAGGGAGATGGAAACAGTTTATCTGAGCAGTGTTTTTCAGAGACAAGTCAAAGTTGGAGTAGATGGTGGTTACCCTGTCGGGTTTTGGTGGTTGACAGCATAGGCTTTATATTCTGTGACAAACGTTTAATCTAATACGTCTGTTTCTTTGTAAGAGTTTAAAATGTGTTAAGAGTGGTTATAGTTTTCTATCTTTCTTTTCTGCTGTTGCAAGTTTTTTCTTTTTTTTGAGTTGGGAGTCTCACTCTGTCACCCAGACTGGAGTGCAGTGGCCGCTCCTGGCCACCGCAGCCTTGACCTGCTGGGCTCCGGCGATCCTTCCGCCTCAGCCTTCCAAGTAACCGGCATTACAGGCATGCGCTACCACGTCCGGCTGATTTTATTTATTGTAGAGATGAGGTCTTGCTGCCCAGGCTGGTCTCGAACCCATGGGCTCATGCAGTCCACTCACCTCAGCCTCCCAAGGCGTGGGATTACAGGCTAAGCCACCGAGCCCGGCTTGATTTTTTTTTTTAAAAAAACAGAATCATTTTACAAAAGAAAGTATTGTCTGTTTTTTAAATCTGGTATGGCTAGAAAATAATAAACTGATGGTTACACAACAAGAAACTCAGTTTTCTTATTTTTTTTTTTTTTTTTTTAGTTTTCACCAAGCCCACATTCTGTTTCTAACATACCCCACAAATGATATTTCCTCTTTCAGTATAGTCTGGGCTCTGGCAGTATTCATGATCTCTTCTCTTGCTTGCTTGTTTTAGAAATAGTCAGATACAAAAGGAAAAGTGAGGCGGCTCAGTTATTCAGACTCAACACCAGTTCTGTCCTTTTATGTAGTGAAGAAAGTCTTGTCCTAATTTGGTGTTGGTCCTGCTTTTCCATGAGGAGAGAGGAGCCGTACACTGTGTTTTTAAAACTACCTTGTTTTCTGTTAAATGTGTATGTTTACTAAGTAATACTCTTGAGTTTTCTTTTTCCTTTTTGCTTTTATTTGTTTGTTTGTTTATTGTTTTGAGTCTCACTCTGTCGCTTGGGCTGGAGTGCAGTGGCATGTTCACAGCCACTACAGCCTTGACCTGCTGGGCTCAGGCGATCCTTCCATCTCAGCCTTCCAAATAACTGGGACTACAGGCACACGCCACCACGCCTGGCTAATTTTTTGACTTATTGTACAGACCGAGGTCTCGCCAAGTTGTCCACACCGGTCTCAAACCTGTAGACTCTGGTAGTCCTCTTACCTCAGCCTCAGAAAGTGCTGAGATTATAGGCATGAGCCACCATGCCCGGCTTTTTCCTTTTTTTTTTTTTTTTCTTGAGTTGGAGTCTCACTCTGTCGTCTAGACTGGAGTGCAGTGGCGGCTCCCAGCCACCGCAGCCTCGACCTGCTGGGCTCCGGCGATCCTCCCGCTCAGCCTTCGAAGTAGCCGGAACTACAGGCGTGCGCTACCACGTCCGGCTAATTTTTGATTTATTGTAGAGATGAGGGCTCGCCAAGTTGCCCAGGCGGGTCTCGAACCCTTGGGCTCAGGCAATCCATTCACCTCAGCCTCCCAAAGCGCTGGGATTACAGGCTGAGCCACCGAGCCTGGCTTACTGTTGCAAGTTTTTTTGGAGATGATTTATAGTTAGAACTTTAAAACATCGGTCATCTGTATCTAAATTGAGTCCCATTTATAAGCACCTCTCTGTTGCAGTAGATGTAGGAACAGGTATTAGATTAAGTCACTTTTTTCTTTTGCTTTATTTCAAAAAGCTTTCTGTGGATTTGGTTAACCATGTAATTGGTAGATTCAAATATGATAACTTATTTCCTTGTCCTCTAGCCTTTCTTTGCAATACATGCAACCTCTCTTAAAAACTTCTGCCTTCATATGTACCACAAGGAGATGGAAGGATCTGATACACACAGAGAGACAGAGTCTTTGCTGCTACAGCCAAGAGCTGTTTCATAGAACCTTCCTGTACCCTCCCCATTAAAACAGAGAACTAACAAACAAACAAAAACTGCCTTCCGTGGTTTTAAAGCATACTGAAATTGTCCTGGGTATAGTAGAATTTTATTTCAATCAAAACCATTGCAGTCAAAGCTAATGATAATGTATAATTTGGATGAAAATCTCATGATTGGCAATGGGTTGACTACATGGTTGATAATATATGTAAAAAATGCTTTGTATGTGAGATTTCAGTGGTAAAGAAGTATAACATTAATGTTCTGTGATAATCCCATTGTATAGAATTTCTGATCTATTTGAGTATAATTATAAGTTATTTATTAAAATTACAAAAGGATCTTAAAAATTAAATTAATTTATTTATTCTTGAGTTGAAATCTCACTCTTGCCTGGGATGGAGTGCAGTGGCATGATCATGGCTCACTACAGCCTCGACCCCCAAGCTCAGCTGGGTTTTTTATTTTAAAGAATATTCAGGCTGGGTGCTATAGCTCATGCCTGTCATCCCAGCACTTTTGGAAGTGGAGGCGAGAGGATTGCCTGAGCCCAGGGGTTTGAGACCAGCCTGGGTAACTTGGTGAGACCTCGTCTCTACAATAAATCAAAAAATTAGGCAGGTGTGGTGGTGCATGCCTGTAGTTCCAGCTTCTTGGGAAGACTGAGGTGGAAAGATCACCTGAGCCCAGCAGGTTGAAGTTGCGGTGGCCGTGAGTGTGCCACTGCACTCCAGCCTGGATGACAGAGTGAGACTCTGACTCAAAAAAAAAAATATTCAAAGGCATTTTAAAATGTGTATAACATAATTTAAAGTGAGTGGATTTGCACACTAATTTGCAGGGAGCATATGGTTCTTGTAAAATTAAGGCAGTCTCAACTCATCCGCACTGGAACTTAGTCCACTACTCTGGTTAGGGAAAAGGAAAGAAAAAAGATGATTTAATGTTTCATACGTTCCAGTTTTCTATTGCTGTATACCAAACCGCCCCACAACTTAGTGGCTTGAAACAGTCTCTCAGTACTGTGGGTTAACCAGGCTCAGCAGGGTGACTGTTGCTTTGGGTGTCTCATGCAGTTGTAGTTAGATGTTGGCTGAGAGTCTACTTGTCTGAAGGTTTAAGTGGGTGATTTCCCAAGATAACTCACATGACTGTGAGCTCAGATGGCCTCTCCCTGTGGTTTAGGCACCTCGCATATGACAGCTGGATTGTGAGAGGGAGCCACCCCCTTCAAGAGGCCTGGTGAAAGCTTCACAGTTTCTTTTGACTTAGCGTGAAAGTTTTGGGCAGTCACTTCTGCTATGTTCCTCCTGGCCAAGCAAGTGCCTAAGGCCAGCACAGGTTCAGTGAAGGGGAATTAGATTCCATCTCTTGGTATGGGAGTAGCATGTGGGCGTAGGGAGAAAAGGAATTGATGGTGGCCATCCTTAGAGACTAGCTACCACAGCATAATTGATGAAATTGTTTCCATTGAAATAGAATATTTTCACATCATTAACTTAAGAAATATATCCATGACAGCCACATACTGCTTCTGGTGATTTTTTGGTTGGCATATTCACATTGTAAATATATTGTAAGTATATGGGATTACTTAGAACACTGAATGTATTTGTCCAGTTGTTGGCCCATTTTTTGCATAGGTTCATTCATGGGATTGGACGATCGGGTGATATTTCTGCTGTGCAACCAAAAGCTGCAGGCTCTAGCCTTTTGAACAAAATTACCAATTCTTTGGTCCTGGACATTATAAAGTTGGCTGGTATGTACTGTCTTCATCATAATACTTTTGATTGATCAGACACACACCTTTGCCTAATTTCTTTTATTACTGTCCCTTTCCAAAAAGAATATGAGTGGCTTTTGCAAAGACACACATATAAAAAATATTTTAGAATAAGATAGAAAATCAGAGCCATAAACTTGAAGGATGAATTTGACAGGGTGCTTCCTGAGAGTGAGTACAGAAAAACTCATTTGGTGAAAGAAATATATCATATCTTCAAGAAGGAAGTTGGCTTTTTAAGGGGTAACTAATTTCTCTTTTACTTCTTGTTTGTAGGTGTCCATACAGTAGCCAACTGCTTTGTGGTTCCTATGGCAACTGGTATGAGTCTAACCCTGTGTTTCTTAACATTACGACACCAAAGACCAAAAGCAAAGTATATCATATGGCCACGAATAGACCAGAAGTCCTGCTTTAAATCCATGATCACTGCAGGTAAAAGTAGTGTCATCTATGTACTACCACAATTAGAGAATGTGAACTTTCTGTATAGAGATAGACAAGTGAAAAATAAACTAAGTCTCTTCTCTGTTCTCACATAGTATTTGTATTGCTTTATATAATTTTTAAGCCAGGCTTGGTGGCTCAGCCTGTAATCCCGCGCCTTTGGGAGGCTGAGGTGAGTGGATTGCCTGAGCCTGTGGGTTCGAGACCCGCCTGGGCAGCGAGACCTCATCTCTACAATAAATCAAAAATGAGCCAGGCGTGGTAGCGCGCGCCTATAATTCTGGCTACTCAGAAGGCTGAGGCGGAAGGATGTACCCCTAAAGAAAAACAGTGAATTTTTGTTACATGATTATTTGCTGGGTGACTTTTGATTATATGCTAGTTATATGTACTATTTCAAAAATTTGAAAATAATTTTTGTATTTAAATCATAGAAAGCCTGTGGAAGCTATGAGATGGGTCAATGATCTGCAGGCTATTGAAGTTCATTGTTTTTTCTTTAGAGATACAACTGAGCCCCGAGCCCAGTGGGTCGAGGCTGTGGTGGCCAGGAGCGGCCACTGCACTCCAGTCTGGGTGATGGAGTGAAACTCCAACTCAAAAGAAAAAAAAAAAAAAAAAATATATATATATATATATATATATATATATATATATATATAATTT
>NW_007248186.1:291852-301118 GCF_000164805.1 Carlito syrichta
ATACAAAAATTATTTTCAAATTTTTGAAATAGTACATATAACTAGCATATAATCAAAAGTCACCCAGCAAATAATCATGTAACTTTTTATAGTACAGGTTATATGAATATTTTTAGGTATCCATATTCAAAAAAAATATATATATATATATATATATATATATATATAATTTTTAAGAATATGGATACTTAAAAATATTCATATAACCTGTACTATAAAAGGTTACATGATTATTTGCTGGGTGACTTTTGATTATATGCTAGTTATATGTACTATTTCAAAAATTTGAAAATAATTTTTGTATTTAAATCATAGAAAGCCTGTGGAAGCTATGAGATGGGTCAGTGATCTGCAGGCTATTGAAATTCATTGTTTTTCTTTAGACGTACAACATTAAGTAGATAAGTGTGATTTGTTTCAGTACTTGAATTATTTTATGATATATGTCCATCTCTAAAATAAAGTGAGCTGTAAAATAAAACTTAACCCAGACTTCATCTCCAGTGTACAACACATCCATGCAACCAGAAATCATTTGTGCCCTCTAAAGCCAATGAAATAAAATAACAAAACTTAACTATTGCTAGAGAATGAACAGACTTTTTTATGGACTGAAATGCATCTGGATTAAGTGATCCTTTTTGTGTTCAATAGCTATATTATTACTTCTGTAGATATCTATTTAATGTTTATTTTTCTTCTCAGAATTCTTTCTTGTCATACCGAAATGTTGACTAGATTTGTGGTCGTAATTATCTAGTTTTCCTTCTCATTATTTTGAACGAGTCTCGATATTGAGCCAGGTCCTTATTACTAGAGGAATGTTAATCTACCAAAATAAACATTCAGAGTTCTTGTGTAGAATAGTACTGCTTCCAGGATCCTCCCTATTTAGGGTCACACTGACATTTTACTTTCTGGTTGGCTTGGTTAGGTTTTGAGCCTGTGGTGATCGAGAACGTTTTGGAAGGTGATGAGCTGCGCACAGACCTGCAGGCAGTGGAGGCTAAAGTCCGGGAACTGGGGCCTGATTGCGTTCTGTGTGTTCATTCTACTACATCCTGCTTTGCTCCGCGGGTGCCTGATAGGTAAATGACTTGTGAGTGTTATCCTGTAGCTGCTCATCAGTCTTTGAAAGAAAATGTGGTTTACTGATTCTCAAATATGCTTAAATAACCCTTGGTAGTAAATAGGCGAGTGGGCTGTCCTAAGAGAAGAGGCTGACCTTGTGGAGAAATTGCAGACTGACTTGGGAAAACTAGCATTTGGTAGAGAGGAAGGAAAAACTAGTATGGGTGGAGATCCCTTTATTACCTGAGTAGGTGCACACTGTCTCTGTTTTCTTGCTTTTTGTCCTGTTTCTTATCTCTTAGCATCTTTTTTCTCATTATTTAATAGAAATTTCTTTTCTAAGCTAAATGTTGTATTTACTTATTTGTATTTGTATTGCTATCTCCGCTTCTTTGATTTTATAATTTTCATATGCAGGCACTGTCAGTATTAATACATTTTAAATGGAAAATGTTAGGATTATTTACTTATACTTTTTTTTTTAAGTTGGAGTCTCACTCTGTTGCGCAGGCTGGAGTGCAGTGGCATAGCCACCACAGCCTCGTCCTGCTGGGTTCAGACCATCCTTCCGCCTCTGCCTCCTGAGTAGCTGGGACTACAGGTGCGTGCCACCATGCCCAGCTAATTTTTTGATTTATTGTAGAGATGAGGTCTCGCCAAGTTGCCCAGGCTGGTGTTGAACCCGTAGGCTCAGGCAATCCTCTTGCCTCAGTCTCCCACAGTGTTGGGATTACAGGCATGAGCCACTGCTCCTGGCTAAATTTTTTAATTGAAAGATTAGCTGAGTTGTATACTTGGTTGTTATCTCCATTTTGAGAATAATGCAAATATTTAAGAAAATAAAAGCAAAATGAAAAAAAAAAGCAAATGTGTACTTTTCTAAAGGATTACACATTTTTATTCTAAAAATGTAATAGGCTCACTTCTAGTAATGCAGATTTCTGGGGTTTTTGTTTTTTGTTTTGAGTCGGCATCTCACTCTGTCGCCCAGACTGGAGTGCAGTGGCTGCTCCTGGCTACCGCAGTCTTGACCTGCGGGACTCCGGCGATCCTTCCACCTCAGCCTTCCGAGTAGCCAGAATTACAGGCGTGTGCTACCACACCCGGCTGATTTTTTGATTTATTATAGAGATGAGGTTTCGCCAAGATTGCCCAGGCGTGTCTTGAACCCGCAGGCTCAGGCAATTCACTCACCTCAGCCTCTCAAAGCGCGGGATTACAGGTTGAGCCAAGGAGCCTGGCCAGATTTCTGGTTTTGATAGCAACTTTTTTGTTTCATTTTAACGTTTTGAACAGAGTGCTCATAATTTGTATCAACTGTATTGACTTTGGATTTTTCTTATAGCATCAAGTTATACTTTGGTTTTAATTTATGGAATCACATTATTTGGTAGCATTGAATGCCATGTTGGCTTTTGTGGTCAAAATTTGCAGATTTTGAGACAATTTTAAAACTATGCTCTTGAAAATTTACTTTGCTATATACATGAGGTTATGGATTCTATTTTAAGATTTTTTTTATAGCTTTAGTAGTTTATTCACTAATTACCAATCAGATTTTAAGTTTGTATTGCAATATTAAACATCTCTATTCTTTCTTCCTTGATGGATTTGATATCTAGAAAAATTTTAATGCACCAGAAGTAAATCACATTTGAAAAACAACATATAGGTAGTTGGGTTTGTTGAATTATTTATACTTGAGTTTTATTTTTGTTTCATATCTACTAATTTTTTTTAATGTTTTCAGTATGCCTGGCAGGTGTTAAGTATTTTACATATATTATTTCTTTTAGGAAAAATCTAAAATTTTTATCAGTCAGTAAAATTCTCATTTGTCATTTTCTAGTAGTGGTAGATAATGAATATTTCTGATAAGAATGAAGTTTAGGTAAATGGTGATACACAGTAATATGTTTGATTTTCTCATTTTATTACATTTAAAAAGTACATTTTTTTACATCAAGATTATTCCTTTATAGTCTTAATTTTATGGGTATAATATAGTCTTTATCTTTATTAGTTAATTAGACAAAAAGTATTGTAGGGGAAATTCACTTAAAGGAAATAAAGAAAAAAAGAAGGGTATCATTTCTTCAAAATGAGACACATCTTAAATTGACTTCTAAGTTAGAATACAATTTGATTCTATGGAAAATTTTCTTTTTGCCTCTTGCCTTTCATTTAATACTTTTTTACATACCCTAATAACTACTTACAGGTTTGATCAATTGAGATTATTTAACATTACTCACAAGTCAGCAGGGTGTGATGGTTTATGCCTGTAATCTCAGTGCTTTGGGAGGCTGAGGTGGGAGAACTGCTTGAGTCCAGTAGTTTGAGACCAACCTGGGCAACTTTTTTTTCCTACAAAAAATAAAAAATAAATATTTTATTTAAAAAAAATAATAATAAAATAAAATTACAAGTGATTTTTTTCTTTTAAAAATAGAACTTTGATGCTATTATGGTGCCTTATCATCAAGGAAGTTCTTTATTAAGGAATATTTTCGTTAGAACACACATATGTGAAAGTGCCATTTTCTTATGAGGAAAATACTTGTGTGTATTCCAGAAGGTCTATTTTTTTAAAAAACATCATCTGATTAGTTTAAGTAACAAGGGATTTCTATCAATTTATGAGGTTTATGAAAATGAATGATAAAATGAGTTTTTAATTCGTAAAACTTTAAAGAAGCAAATTGAAAATTTTTGACAGATGAATATATTATTCCTATTTATAGTTTTAAAACATTAACACACATCTACTAGAAAAAGAGTGTATTATGGATAAATAAGTAATAAAACTATAGATGTATATTTGAAATACATCCTTGTCAAAAAGAATTTTAATTGTATAAACATGTCTGCTTCCAAATATTTATACTGTAGAAAGAAAATTTATAGGAACTTAATTTTATTAAACTTTAGGATTTGGTTGTAGTTTAGTAGTGTGAAGGCATTTCTATTAAAGATGACCTATTTGGTTTTGAGAAGGAACATCTATTTATTATGCTTTCACTGAAATTTATTACCTAACTTTGCATAAAGTTAGACTCTCAAATTGTCTTAATATGAGAGGTGTAAAATGAAAAAGTATGAGTGAATAAGAGTGAATTTAAAACCTGCAGCTATTTAAAAGATTCTTAATTATTCAAGTTGTTGGAAAATATTAGTTATTTTGGTACCGAAACATTTTAATGTTCTGTATTTTTTAATACATTAAAGTCTGTTTGAAAATGCATTTTTTATTTTATAAGATGTTTAATGTGAGATTTCTTTAGATTTCCAGGTATGCTAATTATTTTGCAGATACTAGCTTTAGTATAGTAAGCAACTAGAAGCATTTTTTAAAAAGAGCATGCCACCTTGTAAGGAGTCATTATAAATAATCTTCTGGCTTGTACAGGGAATTTTAAATTTTAAAATAATTTAAAAGTTACTATCTACATAAATTTTTATAAATATATTTTCTCTCTCATTTATTGGTAACGTTAATTTAAAAGTTTTTTGGTTTATTCTGAAATGTTTGCTATGTATTTCCAAGCTGCTGAATTATATGCTAAAATACTGTGGTAGAAATTTCAGTGTTTGTCATTTTTTTCCCCTGGTGTACATTAAGGATAACTATTAAATTAAAAAAGAACATTTCCACTCTATAATTTATAAAGCACAGTGTGAGTTTGTCTTCCTATTGAATATTTATGTTTATAGATTAGAAGAGCTGGCTGTGATTTGTGCTAATTATGGCATTCCACATATAGTCAACAATGCTTATGGAGTGCAGTCTTCAAAGTGTATGCACCTCATTCAGCAGGTAAGAGAGTTTAAAAAGATACATCAGAAAAAGTAGGTTTTAACATATTATGAGATTATTACTTTTTTATACAACCTGATGTAGAAACAGTTACTTAACACCCTCTACTTCAGGGAGTATTAGAAACTTGAGTATGATACTCTCTCCATGTAAGACATTCTTTGGTGGTGTGATAGTAATTGGACTAATTGCTTTGGTGGTCCAGAATTGTTATGGAAACACTTAAGCAGCTTAGTTCTTAGCTTTCTGAGATTGCTTCATTACTAGGATCCTTATTTTTCTGATATACTGGATTATAGTATTTTAAAAACTGTATTGATGCATTTATTCTACATCTAAGGAATTGTGTTACCTTATTGTCCTAGACTAAAATGATTTCATTTTATAAATCTTCCAGTGTATAGTTATGGAGCAGGCAGGCTTTTGTGTTTTTGTATTTTTGTAAGCGTCAGTGAGATCCTGGTCATCTGTTTTAGGTTCTAATTTTGAAAATTTGTCTGTGTCCCACTTATAGTAAGGGCTGTGGCCTACGATGCTTTACCTCTTCAGGCCTCTACTGCTTCCTTGATCTCCCTCTCTCGCACTGTGCACCTACTGCTCTCCTTGGTTTTCTGTTCCTCTTCCGTGTCACCCAGGTGTGCATTTCTAGGCTCTTGCGCATCCCGCTGGCTGGATGGCTTCCACAGAGCTGCATGGTGCCTCTTCTTGCTTTCTTTGGGTCAGTGAGACTTCCTCAGAAACTCTGTCCAAAATAACATCTCTCTTCCTTGCTAGCATTTTCTGTCTCCCTTTTTTCTGTTTTACCATATGCATTGATTTTTCAGGTACTGCACAGTTTGCATGGCTTTATACATTATGACGTCTGTAAAGTTGGGATGTCTTAGAATCAATCAGTTGTGTCTTACAATGCTAATTGGCTGTGTTTTTTTATTACCTAGTAATATGTAAAATAATGATGCTTCTTAAAATTGGTGGCCCCTTGCTACTTTTCTCCATAGCATCTAATTACCACTAGATATGTTTGTTTGTTGTCTAGTTATGGACAGTAATTGGAATTAAGGTTCTATTAGGGTAGAACTTTATTTTGTTCGCTGTTCTGCCCTCAATACTTAGGACGATATCTGGTATATAATTGACAGTAACTGGTTACTGAACAAAATGAATGCATACATGAAGTATAATATTTAATCTGTGTATGGCATAATTTGCATGCATAATAATGTTGACATGTATTCAATTTAGACATACATATGATTTGTGTTATGTGGGTATGTTATTCTCAGATTATCTGAGGTGTATTTGAAGAGATTAAGACTAAAAGAGGTTGAACTTGGTGGCTCAAACCTGTAATCCCAGCACTTTGGGAGATCGAGGTGGAAAGATTGCTTGAGGCCAGGAGTTCAAGGTCAGTCTAGGCAACAGAGTGGGACTCCATTTCTACAAAAATAAAAATGAATTAGCTAGACTTGGTGGTGCTGTGCACCTATAATCCCAGCTACTTGAGAGGCTGAGGTGGGATAATTGCATGAGCCCAGGGGTTTGAGATTACAGTGAGCTATGATGATGCCACTGCACTCCAGCCTGGGTAACAGAGAAAGGCAAAAAAAAAAAAAAAAAATCCAAAAGAAAACAAGCTTCAGAATATGATAGGAAAGGTGCCCTTGGAGTTGTGCATCATGACTACCCTGCTTTGTCTTCATCTCTCTTCATTAACCAGAAAATAAAACTATAGGATGGGTGAGTGAATTTTTTTTAAAGTAGATATTTTATTGTTCCAGATACTGAATTACCTTCTAAAGTTGTCATTAACATTTTGTATTGATGTATAATATCTGTATTATTTGTGGGGTACATGTGATATTTAGATACATGCATAGGATGTATAATGATCAGTTAGGGTATTTAAAATGGCCATTGCCTTAAGCATTTATTATTTCTTTGTGTTAGAAACATTTCTGATTCTCTCTCTAGCTATTTTGAAATACACATACATTGTTGTTAACTTCTGTGCTTTTGAACATTAGAACTTACTAAAACTGTTGTTTCTTTAAAATAGGAAAAAGCGTTACATAAACATTCTATTTTCCCCAAACTGGCCCTCACCAAAAGAGGTTGTGGCACTGTTACTTTAAACCAGATATATCCTCGGGTCTTCGTTGATTGCAGGTTGCTGATTCATGACATCCTAAAAAATTTAAAAAGTTGGCTCTAATTCACCTCAGTGTCCTTATTGGTAATATATACTATTTACTAAGTACTCAACCACATGTCAGAAGTCCTCCTAGGCTTTCAAAGTTTATTAATCCTAACAATTTAAGGTGTACTTCTTTTTGTTCCCATTCCACATGTGAAGAAATAAACTCAATGGGGTTAACTGACTTGGCCAAGGTCCCACAACTTCAAAGTAGCCCATCTAGTTCATTGTGACACCAGAGTCCCATTTTTCTGTGAAAAAGTAAAGTAATGTAAGTCTTTTCTTGAGAAAATAGTATTGAGGTAATCAGTCATTCAGTGAAGAAAGAACTATAATGAAAACGTTTCAGACTTTTTTAAGGGATTGCCCCAGAATGCCTTTATGCTGAGCATATAAAGCATTCTGGTATGTGCATGTGGCTAAGGAAGTTAGCTCTGAAGAACCTCTATCTCTGTTTATATTTACTGAGATGACTAATTTAGGAGATTCATGGATTATGGGAGTCAGAACAGATTAATGCAGAAGGGACAGAGTAATACAAATCCACATGTGTAGAGGATTAATTATTTTAGTCAGAATGGATTATAAGGCTTTAAAAGTGTGGGAAGCAGCAACATGGTTTATTAGAATTTAAGAGAAGTAGGTGTTACTACTATTTGTTCTTAGACCTGATGTCACGTCATTCGGCAAGTGTTGCTGTACCCCCACTCATGTCCCAGGCGCCAGCACAGGCACTAGGGATGCATTAGCGAGTGCAGTAAAATCTTCAACCCTTGGGGAACATTCACGCAGACAGTGAACCTTAGACATGCCAGGTCTTGATCAGTGCTCTGGAATTTGAGGGGGAGGGGGTGTCAGCTTAGATGGCGTGATCTGAGAAGGCCTCTTCAGGAAGCGACGTTGGCGTGGAGCTGTGCAGCTCTCCCTTGAGAGAGGCAGGTTCCAGGCAGAAGGGAGCAGCGAGGCCAAGACAGAGGCAGGAATTGCTTGGAATGTGTGAGAAACAGCACAGAGGCCAGTGTGGCTGAATTGGATGAATGAGGGAGTAGTGGTGGTAGGGGTTTGCTGTGTGTTAGGGATTTGGGATTTCATTGTTGGTGTGAGCATCAGCCGCTGGAGAGTTTTGAGCAGGAAAGAGTGACGTGTTATCTGGGGACTAGACTTGTAGGGAGGCCTGCTGCGGTGGCCTGGCCCATGTAAAATTTGTTGTGGGTTGGGCCTGGGTGGTGGCTGTGAAGATAGTAAGAAATGGTTGTATTCACATGCATTTTGGGAGTGGATTTGATAGGGCATTC
The DNA here is from genome assembly GCF_000164805.1 of Carlito syrichta. NCBI lineage: Eukaryota > Metazoa > Chordata > Mammalia > Primates > Tarsiidae > Carlito > Carlito syrichta. The sequence continues at coordinate 300,230 of NW_007248186.1, forward strand.
TGGTGAATTACTTGTAGGTATGAGAAAATGACAGTTGGGGAGTTCCAAGGCTTTTGGCTTGAGTAGTTGGAAGAATGGAAGTACTTTAGGAATAACATTTTTTAATCATGGGCTCTTCATCCAGATCACCTAGATCCTAGTTCCTGCTGATTGTTTGCCTAGGTAACCTTCAGCAAGGTGCTTTAACTTCCTGGATTTGAATCCCAGCTGTGCTATTACTAACTACATGTCTGATCTTGGGCAAGTTACTTTAATTTCATTGTGCCTTGATTTTCTCATTTGTAACACAGGTATTATAGTAGCATCACCTCATATGGCTATTGTAAGGATTAAATGCATTGTGAATTATAAAGTGTGTAGAACAGTGCTTAGCAGGCATGGTGGCTCATGTCTGTAATCTCAGCACTTTGGGAGACTGAGGCAGGAGGTCACTTTGAGGCCAGGAGTTCGAGACCAGCCTGGACAACATAGCAAGACCCTGTTTCTACACACACACACACACACACACACACAATCAACCTGGTTTGGTGGCATATGCCTGTAGTACCAGCCTTGGGAGGCTGAGGCAGGAAGATCACTTGAGCCCAGTTCAGGACTGTAGTAGCTGTGATTCTACTCTAGCCTGGGCAACATAGCAAAACCCTATCTTAAAAAAAAAAACTAGTGCCTGATATGCAGTAAGCACTCAATAAATTCTGGCAGTAATTATTATATGAACAGTTGTTTGTTTTATTCACTATTGCTGTCCCCAGAACCTAGAACAATGTTTGACAGATGATGGGTACCCAATATTTGCTCTTTTTTTTTTTTGAGTTGAAGTCTCACTCTGTCACCCAGACTGGAGTGCAGTGGTCGTGGAGTGCAGTGGCCGCTCCCGACCACTGCAGCC
>NW_007248186.1:301338-326295 GCF_000164805.1 Carlito syrichta
CTTTGACTTATTGTAGAGATGAGGTCTCGCTGCCCAGGCGGGTCTCAAACCCACGGGCTCAGGCAATCCACTCACCTCAGCCTCCCAAAGGCGCGGGATTACAGGCTGAGCCACCGAGCCTGGCTCCAATATTTGCTCTTGAATAAATGAGTAAATGAATGAACTGATAAATGACAACCCTTTACTTCATAGAAACCTGCTCCTGTTTCCTCTTCTACTTAAGCTCTCCATCCTTCTAGTGTTGTTGGTTTTTTCTCCTCCTCTTTATTAAATAACCTCTGACTTTAATGTGAGGAATAGGATCTGTGTACCATTCCTGAGTCCTGGGTCTCGCCTTTTTGTTTCTTGAATGCTTTCTGTGTCAGTGATTAAAGGGTTCTTGTAAAGTCTGGTGTACTGATTCCTCCTTTAGTGCTTCTGCTCCCAGTTTAGGTTCATGTTTCTCTCGGGAAGCCTTGGACAGTCCTAAAATGTTAGCAAAAAGGCAACTCTGACTGTTCCACTTTATTTTTATGTGCTGCTACCTTGCACGTTTTTCAGTTATTTATTCTAGTAGTCTTATATGCTTCTTTCTGTTTTTCTGATTATGGTAGGTTTTTCTCTGATCGTAACTCACTAGGAAATTAGAAAAAAGAGTGACAGGAGGGTTAAGCTTTACACAGTCATGTGATACCCTCTACTCCTCTTCCCTGCTTTGGCTGCTGCTACCTGTCGCCTGGATCTGGTCTCTTAGATTAGGCCAGCTATCTGCTCCTTCTCTTCTCCCTGAGATAGGGATGTCTGAAAACGAAGGTCAAATGTGGTTATAATATTAATGGAAATGTAGATTGTGAATACAGATTGAAAACCTGTAACTACAGATAAAGAAAAAACTATCTTAGTTGAAATTTAGATAGTATCTCTATTTTTAAGAGGAGAAAATTGAAGCATATTAGACAGAAGGTCATAGACTGTATTGGATGTGGACCAGAACTTAGTTTTATATTTCTGTAGGTAAGTATTCAGTTTTTCATCAGAATATTAGATTCACTTGAAGTTCATTTGCAGTAGAATGCAATCATCTAAGATTATGATATCAGGGAATGTGGATTATGCGGAAATATTGCTCTGGAATGCCAAGAATATACAGTAAAATTTCCATTCATTGATGTGAGAAATAAAAGTTTGCTTTTCTCTTTAGTTATCTGAATGGTGGCAAAAGCACAGTTTGTTGCTTAAAGGGGGCATATAGGTAGTAGGTTGTCCAAACATGAAAAAAAGACTCTTAGATGTATAACTCTTTGGCACCCTAGGTGGCTACAGTCTATTAGATTATGGTGGACACTCTTGAACTCACAGAGGGTGTTTAAAACCACTTAAGAGTCTAGGACCCACTATAGACATTTATTATCAAATAAAGGATCACAGGTGAGAGGCATGGGAGAAATTAATTCTCTCTCATTCAATTTTTAGGTGTAGAGCTCTGTTTCAATAACGTCCCTACCTGAACTGGTACTGAAACCCTGCCTGCCTCACAGGGTTGTTGTGAACATTAAATGATTAAATGATTTATGTATAAAGCAGGCTGTAAGCCTTAAAGTGCTGTTCTACATATAAAGAACTTAGTTGAATACTTTAAAACTTGGTTTAATACTTAAAAAAATTTTACTGGCACTTTACAAAGGAAATTAAAATGTTTAGTTGTTTCTTATTTCTATGCATTGTTTTAACAATGTTTATTTTTATTATTTCTAAGGTGGAGTTGACAAAAAATGTATATATTTATGGTGTACAATGTGATCTTTTGATATATGTATACATTGTAAAATGGTTAAATCAAGCTAATCAACATATTCATCACCTCAGATTCTTACCATTTTTGTTGTAGTGTTTATTTGTTGATAGCAGTTGTTTTCCATTTTAGCAACTAATGTGTTATATTGCATTGATTCTAGGGGGCTCGAGTTGGTAGAATAGACGCTTTCGTTCAGAGCTTGGACAAAAATTTTATGGTTCCAGTAGGTGGCGCTATAATTGCTGGCTTTAATGATTCCTTCATTCAGGAAATCAGCAAGATGTATCCAGGTAAATAAATAAGTTGCTCTTCAGAAAAAGTAGCTAACAAAGAGCCATTTGTACATAGGCTACTATAATAAATCTTACTTTCCAAAGCCCCTCCCTTGGCCCTCCTGAATAGAACGTGTTCTTTTTATTTCAGGAAGAGCTTCGGCTTCACCTTCTTTAGATGTGCTTATTACTTTATTATCACTTGGAGCAAATGGCTATAAAAAGCTATTAAAAGAGAGAAAGGTAAGCTTTCCCTTCAGGTGTAGAATAATATTCTTGCTGCACATCACGGGTGTGTTTGCCTATTGGCTTATTGCCCTGGGACGGGTGATATCTTTCACAGTTCTAGGGGATTGAGTCAGACCAAAACCACCTTGGTTAGTTTTTGATTAGTTGTGTCATCCTGTGTATCTAGGTATTCTGGTGAATCTTGGACAGATATTCTGCTTTTATTTTATTTCTAGAAACTCCTGCATTAGGAATTTTTATTAGTTCAGTGTAATTCAATTGATTCAACACTTAACAATAGAGTGTCTTTTTTTTTTTTTGAGTTGGAGTCTCACTCTGTCACTCAGACTGGCGTGCAGAGGCCGCTCCTGGCCACCGCAGCCTCGACCTGCTAGGCTCCGGCAATCCTTCCGCCTCAGCCTTCCAAGCATCTGGAACTACAGGTATATGCTACCACGCCTGGCTAATTTTTGATTTATTGTAGAGATGAGGTCTTGCCAAGTTGCCCAGGTGGGTCTCAAACCCGCGGGCTCAGGCAGTCCACTCACCTCGGCCTCCCAAAGCACTGGGATTACAGGCTGAGCCACCGAGCCCGGCCAATAGAGTGTCTTAAAAGGCAAATGGACTAGTCTTCTTTCTAGTTCTTGGAAGTTTGAAAACTTACTTAGATGTGAGATGTCAGCCACAGGAGGAAGACCTGGGTCAGCAGTGAGCTATCTTTCCACACTAAAATAATATAATTTATCTCTTGCCCCATTTAATTGGTTATGTTGACTGTGAAAAAAGTGACATTTATGCTTGAAAACTGGACTTTATCTCCAACACTGAAAACTAGCTTAATTCAGCACAACTCCAAAAGACAGACAGTGCTGGCAGGACACGTCAGATTAAGGCAGTTTATTCCTCTCCTGTTTGGGAGAGCTAGAGACCTCTGGTACAGTTTTTGTATCTGTATAACTTTCTAGCACTTACAGCTGTGGTCTCTTAGATTTATAATAGGAGTTTGCATATTTTAGTACGTTTTGTATGTATTATCTCATAGATCCTCTAATAGCCTTATGATAACTACATGACAGAAATTTAAAAATTTTGTGTCCTATTTTACCTCAGTCCTTCTTCTCCCACTAATCCAGTCCATGGGAAAGTAATTGTTTATTTTTATTGTGAGGACATTTCTTAAGATTTACATGATATAGAGACATGCTCTGTGTCATTATCTAATGCAAGTTTAAAACCACAGTGAGATACTACTCCACACCTATTATAATGGGACTTGGGTTGTCTCAGATGTCAGTGATTCTTAGCTTTCCTATAACTCATTGTTTCTTCCTGGAAAAGGTATTTGAACTTGAAGATTTTATTTCCCTATTTGTGGATGAAGCAATCTATATCTTGGGCCAGTTCTATTTCTAAAAGACTCTACTAAAGTATTTCTTTCTTTTTTTTTCTTTGAGTTTGAGTCTCACTCTGTTGCCCAGGCTGGAGTGCAGTGGCATGCTCACAGCCACTGCAGCCTCGACCTGCTGGTGTCAGGTGATCCTTTCTCCTCAGCCTTCCAAGTAGCTGGAACTACAGGCATGTGCCATCATGCCCAGCTAATTTTTTGGTTTATTGTAGAGATGTGGTCTCGCCAAGTTGCCCAGGCTGGTCTCAAACCTGTGAACTCAGGCAATCCTTTCTTGGACTCCCAAAATATAGGCATAAGCCACCACACCTGGCCTAGAATATTTCTTAAAAGAGTTACCTTCTGGACTTTGGTCATTATAACCAGGGGAATTGACCTATAACTTAGTAATCCAGTGTGGGACATACTGATAAATTATAAATCAGACATTTTGTATGTCTGAAATTTTTCTTTTTGAGATACAGATGTCTTCAGTTTCTTGGCATCTCATTTTCATTTTTACCCCCATTAGTAAAAATGTCATGGCTCCGCCATCTGAACGGTGACAAGCCCACCTAAAAAGCATGGTTTAAAGAGCAGACCAGTGTTTCCTTGAAATTCAAAGTAGGTGAAGTTGAGTGTGGGATAAGGTTAATTGAGTAAATATTTAACTTACTATATGTTTATTGAGCATACATTATACGGCAGGTATATGTATATTATAGATTATAGATACATACAGGTAATAGCAATAAATAAAACAGATAAAGATACCTGCTTTAATGGGGCACACATTGCCTATGGGGGAGACCAACCATAAATGAACAAAATAATGCATACATTGTAAAGTTTGCTTGAAGGTTAAAAAGTGTTAATGAAAAAAGTAAGAATGCAGTAAGGAGAATTGGGGATGATAAGTAAGTGGCAGGAGTCAATTTTTACATACATTATTTAGGGCAGGCCTCATTGAGAAGGTGACATTTGAGTCGATTTGAAGTTTGAGGGGTATAAACATATGATGGCACCAAGTGTTTCAGGCAGAAAGCCAGTTCCAGGACCATAGGCAGACATGGACTGGAGTGTTTGAGAAGCAGTGACAAGGCTCGTGTGGTTGGAGCAAAGTGAACAAGGAGGAGAGTTGTAGGCCTTGAGGTCAGGACAGTCATGGGTGTGGGGCTGATCATTTAGGGCCTTCTGGTCTTTGCCTCATAATCTTGACTGAAATGGGGAGCCTCTGGAGGATTTTGCATTGAGTGACATGAGCTGACGTGTTTTGAAAGCTAGTTCTGGCTGTTGTTTTGAGAATAAATTAGGGAGGCAGCGGTAGAAGTTGGGATACCTGCTAGGAGGCATTTACAGTGGTCAGGGAGTGATGTTGGCTCGGGGCTAGATAGTGGCAGGGGAGGTGATGAGAAGTGGTAGAGTACAGGCTTGTTTTCAAGATCGAGCCTATAGGATTACCTGATGGACGGGTTATGCAAGAGAAAGAGAAGTCAAGAATGATTCTGAATCTGAGCAATTGAAAGGAAGCCTCTAGAGGTTTTGTGGGGAGACCAGGAGTTCAGTTTTGGACAAAACTGAATTTGGGATGTCCGTTTGCCTCAAAATAGAGATGTAAAATAGAGAGCAGGATATGATGTATAAGTCTAGTAGTAGAGAGAACTGGACTGGGGATAAGAATTGTGGAGTTCATTGGCCAGTACACTAGTTGAGACTGCAAGAGAGTTAGTTTCAACAGAAAAGAGGTATAAGGACTGAGCTATGGGACACTGCAGCATTAAGAGGCCTGAGAACAGAAAAGGGACCAGCAAAGGAAATTTAAAACATTTAGTTATGTGAGAGGAAAAGCAAGAGCGTGGAGTCCTGGAAGCCAAGTGAGGAAGTACAGTCATCTCTGGGGATTGGTTTCAAGACTCCCTCAGATGGCAAAATCTGTGGATGCTGAAGTCCCTTATATAAAATGGTGTAGACTGGGCTTGGTGGCTCAGCCTGTAATCCCAGCACTTTGGGAGGCTGAGGCGAGTGGATTGCCTGAGCCCACAGGTTCGAGACCAGCCTAGGCAATTTGGCGAGACCTCGTCTCTACAATAAATCAAAAAATTAGCTGGGCGTGGTAGCGTGCACCTGTAGTTCCGGCTAATTGGGAGGCTGAGGCGGAAGGATCGCCTGAACCCAACAGGTTGACACTGGGGTGGCTGTGAGTGTGCCATGGCACTCCAACCTGGGTGATGGAGTGAGACTTCAATTCCAAAAAAAATTATAAATAAAAAATAGTAATAATAAAATGGTGTAGTAGTTGCATATGACTCAGGCACTTCCTCCCGTCTTCTCTAGAGTACCAGACAATACCCAATACAATGTAACACTTTAGAAGTGGTTGTATTGTTTAGGGAATGATGTCAAGAAAAGAAGTCTGTACAAGTTCAGTACAGATACAATTTTTTTCCAAATATTTCTGATCCATAGTTAGTTGAATCCATGGAGTAGGAACTCATGGATACAGATGGCCAATTGAGTATAAGGAGGAGGGAGTAACTAACACAGCCGTTGCCACTGACTGGTACGTCAAATTCAGCAGGAAAATTTGTTAAAAATGCTGTTGTCTGAGTCCTACTCCTGACCTACTGAATCTAAATCTGCCTGCCACATAGTCCTTGTTACAGTAATTTACTCTTTTCCTGATCCCCAATCTTGGTCTACTCTAATTTGTCATATTGTAGAGCAGTGCCAGATTAATATTCTGAAAATACATCTTTCTTTAAGCTATTTTGCTTTGGCTTCTGGTTGCCTGCAAGACAAAGTCGAGACTCCTTAGCCTGCCATAACGATCCTTTATAATCTGATCCCATTTCTTTTAGAGCAGCATTGTGCCCTGCTCATTCATTTGTTTAATCAAGCAAATATTGATGTTTAGATCCTAAGGTTAAATTCACAAGCAAGACTGGCCTAGTTTTTTCCTTCATGGACATTACAGTTTGGGGGACATCTGGATATTAAGTAAAGAGCTACAAATCTGATGAGACTATGAAGTGAACAGCAAAGTATATGAGAGCATCTATCACCAAACCCAGCCAGGGCACCTGCCCCAGCTCAGAAAGGGTCAGGAAAGACTTCCCTGGAGAAGTGACAGTGCATTTATTCATTGCCATTCATGGTGTGTTCATTTGTTGGCACTGATGGCTAGTGTAACCCTGAACTCTGAAAGGGCATTTTGTTTTATTTTTCTTAATTTTTTAAAATTTGGAATCTCACTCTGTTGCCCAGGCTGAAGTGCCATGGCATACTCAGGGCTACCCCAGCATCTACCTGCTAGGCTCTGGTGATCCTTCCGCCTCAGCCTTCTGAGTAACTGGAACTACAGGCGTACACTACGATGCCCAGCTAATTTATTTATTTATTTTTTTATTGTAGGTCTTCTCAAATTGCCCAGGTTGGTCTCAAACCCCTGGACTCAGGCAGTCTTTTAGAGTGTATTCACATTCAGTACGTCAGGAGTAGGTTCAGACAACTGCATTTTTGACAAATTTTCCTGATGAATTTGACTTATCAGTGGCAATGGCTGACACTCACATTTTGGGACTCATTGTTTTGGGGCATACAGGTAACTTGTATGTTTGATAGCAGCTTGGAGAAGTAACATAATATGTCATAGCATTTTAATATTTATACATCGGTAGATATTATTTTATCACATTTGAGATGGGATGAATAAATATCCCAAATAACAGAGCTTGGAAATAAAACTTTTAGTTGGCTGTATTAGTTTCTGATCTTCTGGAGTCTTTTTTCTTAACTATAAAAATAGTTAATAATATGAAATATTTGCTATGATAAACCAATTCAAGTCTTGGGTAATTTTGTAATTGAACTTATTTAATTAGCAAATTAAACTGAGAGTTTTGAGTACACACTTCTAAACAATGACCATTAGGTGTCTGAAATGAGACTTGGGTCTTGATGATGGGTAGTTGGGAGACTAGAGCCCCTGAGATTTTGCTCATCACATGTTTGTTGAATAAACACGGTATTTGGGAACACTGGGTCACATGTTGTACAGTCATCTCTTACTTTACACGGAATAAGTATCTTTCTGAAAAATTGCTCAGAAAGCAAATTTTATACACTTTTATACACACACACACACACACACACACACACACATTTTTTAAAAGAGATACGGTCTCACTATGTTGCCCAGGCTGGTCTTGAAATCCTGAGCTCACATCATGCTCTGCCTCAGCCTCCCAAGTGACTGAGTCCCACGGGTGTGTGCCACTGCACCCAGCTGAAAATGGTATTTTGATATTGACTTTCACGTGAATTCTATGTTTTTTTTTTGTTTTTGCTTTTTTAAAGGGAATGCTCTGCAGAATTCTGTGTTATTATAGAAATATTTTTCTACATGGATATAGTTGAAAACGTGTGTAAAGGGATGGTGATTACCTGTTGTGTATAACAGGTACTGTACTTCTGAGAGTAGTACTTGCCCAGCAGAAACACTTTTCTTACCTTAGCATTTTGGAATTGTTGATTTTGGGGTGTCTTGTCATCTTTTTGGAATCTTAAGAATTTCTTTTATATCTTGCTTCTGTCTTTTGGCACTTTAAACGACTTGAAGATGATTCCAAAGGCCGATGCATGTGTGCATTTTGCTTGGCATGAATGAAAATTCACCTGCTTTGAGGATGACCTGCAGGAATATGTAGCTCAGCTAGTGAATAGATCCAGCAGGCAGCTCGGTTTCATTGGGACTTTGTTCTTTATATCACCAGGTAAACATTTTATGGGAGAATTTTTTATGTTGTAGTGGTAGTCATGAATTGGGTGACTCCATCTCGCATGTCAGGGGGCAGCTCTCTGTAACGTCCAGAACGTTGTTCTTTTCCTTTTATCTAGATGTGTAGAGTAAAATACACAGGGACGGGACAAGAACAGGATTAGAGCTACAATGGATTATCTTGTGTTTGTAGGAGTCCTGCTATCTAATGGTGGGGTTTTTTTAACCCTGAAAACTTTTGGGCTAGGGGATAGATAGATGGGTGAGGAACTAACATTTTTATGAATGTCTGCTCTATGCCAGGAACTGCGCTTGGTTCATTAAATTTATTATTTCCTGTAATACTTAGAGCAAGTTTATGAGGTAGGAATCATCCCCATTTTACAGATGAAATTGAGGCCCAGAGAAGTTCAGTATTGCCCAGTACCACATATAAGTACCAGAACTGCCGTCAAGGCCTAGGTCTGTGTGATGTTCAGGTCTGCGCTTTCTGTCTTACCACTGTCCTCTCACTATTTCTGGTCTCTCATCCATCACTGAGGGAGTGATCACTTGCTCTGGGCTAGTCCTTGGAACCATAGCGATGGTGACCCCATGACCTCCTACTATGTCTGGTGGAGGCATGTAAAACCCTAAAGACTCTCAATATACTAATTGGTTGTATTTAAAATTCTACGCATATAATGTACATGTAACAGAATATCTATAGGAGTAACTGTCAGATTATTAAAGTGCTCATTTGAGACCTCTGTCATTGTAAGTGAATAAAAGTTTGCTGCCTTTTTTTTTTTTTTTTTTTTGAGTCAGGGTCTCACTTGTCACCCAGGCTGGAGTGCAGTGGCACTATCACAATTCACCATAACCTCGAATTCCTGGGCTCAGGCGATACTCCCACTTCTGCTTCCTGAGTAGCTGGGACCACAGGCACACGCCACCATGCCCAAGTAATTTTTTAAAAGTTTTGTAGAGATGGGATCTCGCTATGTTGCCCACACTGGTCTTGAGCCCCTGGGCGCGAGGAATCCTCCCAACTCCACCTCTCAAAGTACTGGGATTATAGGTATGAGCCACCAATCATGCCTGGCCAAGAGTTTAACTTTTAACAACTTCATTCAATAGGCAGGTTTTTCTGTTGAAAAATGTGGATGTCCTCCATAAACCATAATTGCATATATGTAGCATAAATATTGTATTTTTATTGGATTTGTTGCAAAAGTAAGGGCCTCTTTGGTTTAAATGGACTTACTCTTGAACTGTGAAAGTGTAATCGTGATGGTTTATTGGATCGGCTCTGGAGAAGCTGAGGCAAAGCTATTCTGCTCTAGCCAGAGCTATTTATACACCATCACCGAGAGCTTCCTTCTTATATTCTTGGTGTTATTGCATACTAAAAAGGAGTGTTAAACGAAAACTTGGGATTTTTTTTTTTTAATTCCATGCCCTTATTCACCACAATGATATTTTTAGAGGTTATTTCATCTAGCTGTATCTTCTCAGTAAAGGCTTTATCTTTTTTCACAGTAGAGGCAGACAAGAACTCAGCTTGAAGTCATTTCTTCCCAAACCTTCCATTTGAAGGGTGAAAGGATCAGAGGGAGTAGAACTCTGGGTGTGAATTGAGCCTCTGTGCCCTTAGCCCCTTCCTGATCATCACATTTGCTTCATTGAGGGAAGAAATAACCTGAATTTCACCCCTTTAAGAAAAAGGGTTAAAATGTGAGAGACTGTTTCTTTGAGTTTCTCTGTGCCAAAAGAAAGATCAGTCTTGGGAGTTTATCTTCACTTCTGTTTTGCTTCTGGAGAAGACCATTGTTCTGCTGAATAGGGCAGGCAGGCAGTCATTTATTGTTGCAGATATCTGCTGAATTGGACAAATGCCGAAGAGGAGTGACAGCACTAGGGCTGCTCCAACGCCTGGAATTTGTGAGCTAAAGCCTGGAGGACAAACCGAGTTCTAAAAGTACATCAGACACATCACTTCAAGCAGTGTCCTTACAGCAGAGCTAACTTTGGAAACATTAGTCTACTTGCAGCCCTATAAGTGAGGCCGTTGAAGTGTCTGATTTCAGGCTTGGATATGGGGCCTTCAGCTGCTTGAGTGCAGCTCCGTGGCTTCTGAGGCGAGGCCTGCCCGGTGTGCGTGGGGCCTTTTAACTGGCCCCAGTCGTGGAAGCGGCATCTCGCGTTTAGTTAGTTCCATGTTCCTCAGATGTGGGCATCTGGGTGCTTGGATATTTACCTGTAGTCTGTCATCCATCCATCCATTCATGCTATCATTGAAATGGTAGACTACTTATTATGTTTCCCTTATGATTTATTACCCACCTTATGAGACTTTCGTAATAATATGTGAGGCTCTATTTTTCTCTTATCCTCTAACATGAAACAGTATGTTTTGAAAGACATGATTACATAAGACCTTTTCATTTAAAACTTCGTGAATTATGCACATCTTTGGATTCTGGGAGGGATAGGCTGGATGTTGGGTTTCCTGACTGCAAATCAGTTTGCAAAAGGCCATCCAAAAGATAATGCATAATATAATTCAACTTCTCTTCCATTAACATCTTGAACTATGGTGTAAAGTGTCGTATTTTTATTCTAGAAATATAGCTGACATTAGCATTCGGGTATACAGTTCAGTTATGTCTAGTGAAAAGTCTTTTAAAATTAAGTTAAATACAGCACAAAGGACATAGAAAATCAATAATATTTCATTTCTTTTAAGTAGTATCTTTCTGTATACATTTGCTTGGGCTGCTTATAAATTTCTTTCTTTTCAGAAGTATTTTATAATAAATGTCAGTTATAGATTTAACTGTAGCAAAAAATAGTACAGGTTCTATTGTACCTTTAATATATCAGATAAAAAACTGCTTAGCTAAGTATTAGTGTAGGATAGCAGTACAGTCTCCTAGACAATATTTTTTAAATGTAGTAATATTAATAGGGAGAGCATTTAGGACCCTAATATGTGTTATATTGTAGAATTCAGTATATTGTCCTTTAAGATATTTAAAGCTTATTTGTTTATTGGTTTACCGCATAATCCTTTACACAGATTAGACATACTATAAATATTTGCTAATGAATGTGAACTTGATTCAGAAAAAAATTTAAATGTAATTACTGCCATATATACAAGATTTAATTACTTAATATTATCTTTTTTTTTTTTTTTGAGTTGGAGTCTCACTCTGTCACCCAGACTGGAGTGCAGTGGCCGCTCCCGGCCACCGCAGCCTCGACCTGCTGGGTTCCAGCGATCCTTCCACCTCAGCCTTCCAAGTAGCTGGAACTTCAGGCGCACGCTACCACGCCCGGCTAATTTTTTGATTTATTGTAGAGATGAGGTCTCGCCAAGTTGCCCAGGCAGGTCTCGAACCCGCGGGCTCAGGCAATCCACTCACCTCAGCCTCCCAAGGCGCGGGATTACAGGCTGAGCCACTGAGCCCGGCTAATATTATCTTTATAGTATAAAATATCTGTCCTAACATTAGCTACAGTTAAAACAGAATTCTTGTGGTTTTAGCAAGTGATTGATAGAACTGGTTAAAACCAACTTGTTAAAGTATTAGAACTTGAACATAGGGCAAATTCGGTTTTTTAATAGCTGTGTATGCATCAGTAAGTTTGAAAGCACCCTCTAGGGGTGTTACTAAGGAAACATTCCTCTTTTTTCAAAAATAGCTAACTCAAGTACAGATTAAGTATCCATCAGTTTCCTCTTGTTCTACAAGTATGACCATGCTGGTATTTAATGTGGCTGCCAACGTAAATAGAACAATGTCTTGAATTGGTCTTTACCACTGATGCCTGTAAACTGGAGAAAACTTTCTTCCTTAATATAGGTTTAAGAATAAGTGAATGCTGGGTGTGGCTTTGGCTCTCGTTGTTGTTGGGGGGAAAATGTAGGGGTCTGTAAAAGGTATTTCCTGGCTGTCAGATCTGTTTCTACTTATGAGAGACTCATGAATTTGAGAGTAGTAGAGAATTAGACAGAGACCAATTAAGACTTGGGAGAATAAATAGATGAAGAAAACTCAGCGTTTAATATCTAAATGAAAAAAAAACAAAAACCAAGTTAGGCATAGCGGTGCACACCTTGTAATCCCAGCTACTCCGAGGCTGAGACAGGAGAATTGTCTGAGCCCTGGAATCTGAGGCAGTTGTGAGCCATGATCATGCCACTGCACTCCAGCTTGGGTGACAGAGTAAGACCCTTGATTCAAAAAAAAAAAAATAGAACATTTAAATTAGTGACCTAGTTACTTTATAGGAGATGAAAATATATAAATGAAACCCAGGGATCCTACTATTCATTAACACTAGTGTGATACTAAAAGATTAAGGATTGTTCTACATTCTGGGGAAACTGTTGACTTATTTGTAATTATTAAGATAACCCATTTGAAGCCAGGTACGGTGGCTCATATCTGTACTCCCAGCACTTTGGGAGGCAGAGGTGAGAGATCGCCTGAGTTCAGGGGTTTGAGACCAGCCTTTGCAACGTAGCTAGATCTTGCCTCTACAATAAATAAAAAAAGTAGCCAGTCATGGTGGTGCATACCTGTAGTTCCAGCTACTTGGAAGGCTGAGGCGGAAGGATTGCCCCAGCCCAACAGGTTGATGCTTCAGTGACTGTGAGTGTGCCACTGCATTCCAGCCTGGGTGATAGAGTGAGACTTCAACTCAAAAAAAAAAAGTAATAATCCATTTGATTATCTTATTATTTTACCTTCTGAAGTATTATTGGAATACTGGCTTAAGAAAAGGAGGCTAGGAGCTAGGTGTTGTGGCTTACACTGTGGGAGGCCGAGGCAAGAGAATTTCCTGAGTCCAGGGGTTTGAGACTAGCCTGGGCAACTTGCGAGACCTCATCTCTACAATAAATTAAAGAATTAGCTGGGTGTGGTGGCACGCACCTGTAATTCCAGCTACTTAGAAGGCTGAGGCAGAAGGGTTGCCTGAACCGAGCAGGTCAAGGCTGTGGTGGCCCTGAGCATGCCATTGCACTCCAACTTAGGTGACAGCATAAGGCGTCTTATATGTCTAAGAAAAGATAATTTTTTCTCTATTTCTGCAGATAATAATGACTTTTGCCTCCTTAAATATTTTTCTATACTTATAAAGACAAAAGAGGAAGGCTTATCACGTGTAATAGTAAGTTATTGATAGCGTAATTGGCAATTGTGAGCATTAACTTTTTGAATATAAAAAGATTAAAATTTCTTAAATGCTCTGTCTAAAATTTTGTAATTCCAATACACTGAGAATTAATCGTATAGGATATCCTAAACTTAAGGATGATTACCAGTTTAACAATTTTTAGGCCAGGATATACGTACTGTGTTGACAAGAGTAAAAATGTCTGTGATCTTAAGTAGACTCATTAATAATTTATCAGTCTGCTAAGAATTTTCCTTTTCTCTTTGTCCTTATCTAATAAAGGATGGAGTTAGTCATCTCTGTTCTTTGGATAGCTCTCTGGGGCCCAGTGTGGGATCAGAGTATCTAACCTTACCTTACGAAGAAACAAAAGCAGCCTTTTGGCCTTTGAATTGTCATTTCTTACTGTGTCCACTTGGGCACTCTGTTAGCACATAGCTGTTTGATGAATCTTTAGAGTTTATATGTTTTGACTGGATGGAGGAGGCCAGTACAAATGGGTCCATCAGCTGCAGACATTCTTGGACAGATTTTTATTTCAACACTTTTTAAAGGCTTCATGAGAAGAAGAAAGTAAAATTTTAAGTCAAATACTTGCCAACTTAATATTTGTAACTTTGTTAAACTGCTCTTATATACATATGACATCTTATAAAATTACTTTTTTTATTTCATTTTTTACTATTGAATATACGTTATTTTGAGAGTAGGACAGTTTTTAGTTTTGGTTGCTATATTCTTTTATTCTTTTTTTTTTTTTTTTAAAGAGACAGGTTTTGCTATTGGCATTGAACTCCTGGACTCAAAGGATCCACCCACCTCAACCTTCCAAGTGGCAGGGACTGCAGGAGTTGCTATTGTCTTTTTTTTTTTTTTTTGAGTTGGAGTCTCACTCTGTCACCCAGGCTGGAATGCAGTGGCATGCTCGCGGCTACCCTGCAACCTCCACATGCTGGGCTCAGGCGATTCTTCCGCCTCAGCCTTCCACATAGCTGGAACTACAGTATACACTACCACACCTGGCTAATATTTTGATTTATTGTGGAGATGAGGTCTCGCCAAGTTGTCCAGGCTGGTCTCGAACTCCTGAGTTCAGGCAATCCTGTCACCTTGGCCTCCCAAAGTGCTGGGATTATAGGCTTGAGCCACTGGCACCTGGCCAATGTAGTCTTTTAATTGAATTAAGGGATTGTTCATTTTCACTCCATAGGCTTTAAAGGACATATATTTTTGAACTACCTTTTCCTAGGTAACCTATATACTAAAGTCTGACATATTTTTCTTGGTGTTGAAGCCAAAGTGGTGGAAGATGACAGTGTCCTTTTTCATTTTAGCGGGTAGTAATAGGTGGCATTCACTTACGCAAATACATGACATAATGTCAGATTGTGGGGAGTATAGTGAAGGAACCAAAATAGTAATTGTGTTGGAAGGAGATGAGGAGCTGAGTAGGCAGAGTTGGAGAGTTACTTCAATAGGAAGGTAACAAAGAAAGTTCTCCTGAGCATTTGGCAGAAGGGGCCACTCAGAGAGTGAGCTGGGACATGTGGTGCGGGCACAGAGACTTGGGCACGAGAACAGTTGGAAAGGATGCTGGTGGATGTGACAAGTGCTCAGGGAGGGAAGAGGCGATGACTGGGCTGGGTATATTGGCGGGTCCCATCTTCCAGGGCTTTAGAGGGGAGAAATGTGGGTTTTTAATGGTCCCAGGAAGAAGTCATCAGGGGAGGAGCATGACCCCTTTCATGCTTTGGAAAGGCCACTCTGGCTGCTGAGGGTGGAGCAGATGATAAAGGGGTGGGAGCAGGCAGAGAAGTCATTTCGGGTCTGTTGCTGTGTCCAGGGAAGAGGTTGCTGGCTGCTTGACCTGTAGTGGTAGCCTTGAGGTTCTGAGAAGAAGATGGGTTTGTGAGAGATACATGACAGCCCAAGGCAGGAAACGTGCTGCTGCTTTGCCTTGACTGAGTCCTGTGGCTTCTGATAGTTGTGGCACTTTGAATTTCATTAAATGGTGGCAAAGAGGATAATTGATCCTAGGGCACATGGATGAGTTAATTTACAGTACAGACTTCATACCTATCCAGTTTTTTCTTACTAAATCTGGCAAGTTGCAGTTAAATATTTGATTTGTTTTTAGTGTGACATTTTTTTTGTTGCAGGAAATGTTTTCATATTTGTCCAACCAACTAAAGACGCTGTCAGAAGCCTACAATGAAAGACTGTTGCATACACCTCACAATCCCATATCTTTAGGTAATTTTTTTGTTTCTAAAAGAGAAAAAAAAAAATAACAAAAAACTTCTGATACATCCCTGGGAGGAAGGTGGTGTTGCTAGAAATAGAACTCTTTTTGGTTACAGTGATATTTCTAAATTCATTACAGTATTAATTGGGAAATTGAAAAAGTTTAGTTAGCCTTTTGAAATGCTTTAATGTACTTCTAAGATAAAACCTATACACTGCAAGAATCAGAATCAATATTATGTATTATAATGAATATATGGAAAATAATACTTTAAGTCTTGCTTCTAACTAGAATACTTTGGTCATTAGTAAGAATTACATAAGTAATTTAACTTTTTCTTATTAACAAAATACCAACATATCAGAAATTAAAGCTCTTAAAATTTTTTTTTTTTTTTTGAGTTGGAGTCTTACTCCGTTGACCAGGCTGAGTGCAGTGGCACACTCACGGCCACCCCAGCGTTGACCTGACCCCAGTGTTGACCTGCTGGGCTCCAGCGTTGACCTGCTGGGCTCCGCCTCAGCCTTCCAAGTAGCTAGAACTATAGGCACATGCTACCACGCCCAGCTAATTTTTGATTTGTTGGAGATACGAGGTCTCGCCAAGTTGCCCAGGCTGATCTCTAACCCATGGGCTCAGGCAATCCATAAAATATTTTTTAATACTATTATTATTTATTTTCTTTAGCCTTTGCATGTAGAGAAACTTCTATTTATGGTAATTTTATTTGTTTAATAAAGACTATATATTTTTGGCATTAATAATAGGGACTAAAAACAATAATGTGAATGTTGACTTTTATGCATTTAACTAAGTTTTAAGCTTTATAATTACCCCTTTTTAAAATTGTGAATATGTATAATATAACATGTTTCATAGTTTACAAACATCTGGGGAAAGTGAATCATTCATAACTGAAATCTTTTTCTGGATGAATTTTAATAAACGACATTTATTGGAAAAATTTACTCTCTGGAAGGGTGAAGTGGAAATTCTATTTCTGATTCTGTGTATGCTAATTTATATTAGAATATTTTTATCTGATATGCAAACAAATCCCTGTTGTGATTTATTAAGTGCGTTAAAGTGAAATTGTGCCACTTGATAAAGAATACAAAGTATTGTCTTCATTGTTTTTTGCGTGATTTTTGTGCTGGCAAACCAAGGCTTATGGGATACTTTTTTCTCTTTCAGCCATGACTCTTAAAACACTAGATGAGCACCATGACAAAGCTGTCACTCAGCTTGGCTCAATGCTTTTTACCAGACAGGTTTCTGGAGCCAGGTAAATATGTTTAAAAAGGACTTGAGTTTATTTGGTTTTTCAAAGTTAACTCTAATGATATCTTTCCTCAACAATAGCCTCCAGGTATACGCTGGACTGTTCCTGCGAGTTAATCATGGAGTACAGGAATACTGAGGTAGAGAATCTGTGAAGCTGTTGTAGCCTACCTGTGGACTGCCTATGCCTGAGATAGTCACAGGAATATAGGAACCTTCTTTGTTTTAGTAGACATTCAGAAACAAAGTTTTATTACCTTTCTCTACAGATTTTTGACTTTGTTTCCTTTGTTAGATGATCTTCAGTGGTGTCACATTATGATTTTAGAAGTAGATCGTCTTCATTATTACATGCAAGTGAAAGTATTTTTAAGGAAAAGCCTGCTTCCTAAACTTTTAATTAAAGGGTTACTGGTTTTTACTTTTTTCTCTTAGAAATATGTGTACTTTTTTCTTTTATAAATATGAGTACTTTTTTCTCTTATAAATAGTGTACTTTTTTCTCTTATAAATATGTGGCATGAATGAATCTCAGTTCATTTTAGATTTGATGAGGTCAGAGAAAAATGACTTGAAAAGAAATTCTTGCTCTAAATACTTTTCTTTACATACTTCTATTAAGGAATGTTTCTCTGACTACCCAGAGGTAGAGATTTTATATCAAAAGACAACCTTTTGAAAGAAAAACCTTAGATTAGCTCACCTTTTACCTTGAACCCTTGTTGGTATTCAGTATCGTTTTGACATTTCTAAAATGGTTTTCTTGACCTTGCTTTTAGTGTTTAAAATTATTTGCCTTTATGTTTAGGTTGAGCTTAATTGACTTGTTTAAAAAAAATAAGCGAAATGATTAGAAATCTGCTCATAAGTATGCCAGTTAGGCTTAGAAAGTGCAAGTGCCATTGCTGAATATTATTGTTTGCTGACTACCACTCAGCTACAAGCAGTTACATAATTTCTTCTGGATCCTTGCTTTAAAACTTTCCATTGCATAGCACTAATCAGATGGTTGGACTTTTAGTTTATTGATTATTAAAGTGGTTTGGCTTGCAAATTTCAATATTCCAGTAAAGTATATATGGTGTGAAGTTAGATCCATATGTGACACAAAAACAATTAATTTTCCTTTTACCTCTTTGAAGAAGATGTGAAGGTATTTGAGGTTTCTAGAGCTTGGAGCTCTTTCTTAGAAGATAAGTAAATGGTAACCACCTAGCAAGACTTTTCCCTGTCAAATAGCAGTGTACTGTATAATTTCATTTTAAGACCAACACAGTCTATTTGCATAGGCCGTGATTTATGGCTGTTTTTAAACTTCTTAATAAGTGGATATAAGGTTTAGTAGCACTTACCTTTTGTTTATGGTGACATTCTGTTAACATCACCAGACATATTAAATTGGTAAATCTTTCCCCTTTCAGGGTTGTGCCTCTTGGGTCTGTGCAAACTGTGAGTGGCTACACTTTCAAAGGCTTTATGTCACATGCGAATAATTACCCTTGTGCTTACCTCAATGCCGCATCAGCCATCGGAATGAAGATGCAGGATGTGGACTTGTTCATAAAGAGACTTGATAAGTGTTTAAAGACAGTAAGAAAAGAACAAGGTAAACAGTGTGATGTATCTGGAGGTGACAATTACAACAAAACTGAAGATGTGGATATTGACGAAATGGCTTTAAAACTAGATGGTGTTCGTCTTGACACATACCAGGATGCTTCTTCCTGACATGTGAAAGGTTTCTTCTTGATCATTTGAAAGAAGTGATGAGGCTATAATATAAACAAGCACTGTAAAGGCAAGACTTGAGACTACTGAATTGAGAATTCCATGGGGAAAATTCTATCAGTCAAGGAATGTGGGCCATGGTCTAGAATAGCCACTGGTGATTGTTATGTTTTCTGTTCTTAGACTGCCTCAATCCTTAGCATCTTAAAAGGTGATATGATACAGTTAGCATTTTTCTAATTGTTAGACTATCTGTCAGTTATGCATCATAATTCAGCTAATTCTTACTAGTGAAATGACAGTAAAATTACCTCTAATTCTTTTTGAAATGTAGAATGCTTCTTCCTAACCATTCTCCACCATTTCACAAATTACTTATATTTCTGATCACAGAGAATTGAGAAAGATCTCCAATGCTACTAATTACAAATGTTGTTGAGGTATGTAGGCCACAATATGATATGCCTATAAAATAGACATTCCCCAGGGAAGCAGAGTCAAGGTATAAACTTTAGTTTGACCCCAAAACAGTGGTGCTCATATCTTGCTTGTATCTGAGCAGCATCTGGGGACATCTTTGACTGTCACAACTAGTGAGATGCTATTGACATCTAGAGGGTAGGGGCCAGGGGTACTGCCCAATATCCTACAATTCACAAGATGACTTCCTACAACAAAGAATTATCCAGCTCAAAATTTCAGTAGTGCTGAAGTTGGAAAACGCTGCTCTAAAGAAATGAACTCCTTGATTAAAGAGACGTTGTCCATGGCAACTTTAATTATTCAACAGTATGTCAAAGGAGACAGCTTTATAAATGCTATCAAACTATACTACGTAGAGAATCTTAAATGATAACCAAGGTCACCGATTCTAAACATGCCATTATAAATTGTTTTATATGAGACTTGTGCCTTTTTCCATTTGGGCAAGTGAAAACTTTATTCCACTTATTGTTTTTGCTTTAAGCAGCCTTTGCATATTGGTTCGTTTATTCGGGTGTTCACAGCCATCATCAGGACTGACCTAACATGGGTACTTTTGAGCATATTTTTGCTAGGGTTGTGAAAATGTTATTGTATGATAAACAGATGTATTCCTCCCTTCCTGCCCATATGTTCATTTTCCTGTGCCTGAAATTTCAGACTTAATGTTCCTACCAGTAATTTTTTTTTTGAATCGGAGTCTCTGTTGCCCAGGCTAGATTTCAGTGGCACAGTCATGGCTACTGCAGCTTCGACCTGCTGGGCTCAGGGGATCCTTCTGCCTCAGCCTTCCAAGTAGCTAGAACTACAGGCATGCACCACCACACCCAGCTAATTTTTTGATTTATTGTAGAGATGAGGTCTCACCAAGTTGCCTAGGATAGTCTCAAACCCTTGGGTTCAGACAATCCTTTTGACTCCGCCTCCCAAAGTGCTGAGGTTACAGGCATGAGCCACTGCACCCGGCTAAATTTTTATTGTTAATCTTAAGCAAAAGTCTTGTCTCATAGCCTAAGGAGCTAGTAAAACTCTTGAATATACCATCATACCAAAGCTGTGTTTCTCAAAACCTGTGCTATGGATCATTGTTCCTAAGAGATGCTCATGGGGGGAAACGTTTTATAGACAAATAGTTTGGGAACTACCTTTGCAGACCTGCTTATTGGCATATTAAAGGCCCTAAGAATTCCTCCTGTAAGAAACTCAGTTTGAATATATATACATCCAAAGAGGAACCCATTTTTTGAATGAGATACTTGTTAACCATCCACTGAGCATATTTTCAAAAACACTAGAGTAGAGAATGCTGTGTTGATATCTGGATTGTATTTTTAAATTGATTTAGCAATATAAATTATACAAGAAAGAGATTTTGTGGTATTTTGGTGACATTGTCCATTATCTCAGACTGTTTGTAAACAAACTCACACAGACACCACTCCCTTTTAAGTTAGAATACTTTGGTCACTGGCTTGACAACCTTGGAAATCAAGAATGTAAAGATAGAGTACATAATTGTAAATATCATTAAAGATTATTTTTAAATGTATTTATTTTATCTTTGGGGTTCAAACATTGAAAAACTTTTAAAAGAATTACTAATTCATATCAAAGGAGTAAATCCTGGATTAAAAAGTGTAATTTGTTTTATGCGAGCTTGGGACGGAATTGCAGAACCAGTAAAGCTGAAGAGTCGCAACAGAACCTCTGGCGTCTGAGAAAGGAAATGAAATGATGTTGCAAATGTAGATGCTGGCAGTGCAGCTTGCTATACATGTAAGCCAAAATTGTTTTATAGAAAAAGTGATCTATATTGTTGTGATCATCATTTAGCTTAAGAAAGGCCAGAGCCGAGAGACTAGCAAATGTTTTCTCATCTGCAGTATATCAGCAGTTCTTGGGCTTCAGCTGCTGAATAGATAATAATTCTAATTGAAGATAAATTGCATGAACCCACATGTGAATGATAGATATGTTACAACATTTTGTTTATGATGCATAAAATCAGCTGCAGATTTTATTATTAACCCTTTCTTTTTCACTGGTCTTGGAATTCTAGCTTTCACCCTGTTGGCTTTAAAATTTGACCCTAAGGCCATAGAATTCACAAGTTTTGAAGGGATGTTGTGTAGGTTTCATATATTCAGGCTATTCTACCTCCCCATATCATTTCCACTCACTCCCATTTGCACATGTAAGTATTAAAAAACTTATTTTTTACAAATTGCTAGTACTGATTGGTAAGCCTCACAACCGACCCTTATTATCTGTGCACTGTGATGGGGCGCAATGGATGATGTAGTTCCAGTCATTGCGCAAGATGACCTCTTCTCTTCATGATCTCTCTTCATGATCCAGCTGCCCTTTGTAAGACTAGCAGGTACAATTTTGGAGTTTGGTCTTTAGTCATTGGGCTGTGGCAGTCTGCTTAGAAAAGAAAATTGAATAACACAAAATACTCTTTTTGGTCACCACACAGTGTGTGACTTATATACATGGCAAGGAAAGGTGTTCTAAATCAAACTCTCAATTTGGCTCTTAGGTCTTCTGCTGATGAATTTTCACTCTATTGAGGAATGATATGTGTTACCAGCCTCAGGAACCTGGTGTTCAACCGTAAACCTTTCTATTCAGCTTTTTTGTATTAGTTGGATAAAGTTACAGAATATGAATTATTGAGTTCAGCCAACAGGCACTTGATATGCAGAATGGTAAATTTAAATATGAATTAATTTTTTCTTATATTATGACCCAGCACATAACTCCATCATGGTTCTGTTGCTTTAACCACCTCATAATAAGAACCCTCGTGGCCTGAGCTACAGAATATGCATTTCTCTTTAAACTATGCCTGTGGCTTCCATAGATTTTAGTAAAATTTAAATTAAACAAAGTTAATTTGTTTTTTACTAGTGATGTTACTTTAATATTGAATTAGTAGCTCATTTTAAGAGTTAAACTCAAGTACCATTTCATAGAAGAAAGTAATCAATGATCGAAAACAAAACAAATACGAAACACTGATGAGTTCATATTGTACTCAGATACATTTTTTGAAATACATATACATTTGCTGCATGTAAAGGTTGGGTTTTGTTTTCCACACTTCCTGAGATGTACTGATTTCTGCCAAGTTCTTAAATGGTTTTGTTATATTTTGCATTTCTGAAGCCAACTTTATTTTGTAATTGAAACATTCCAGTTTTGTATACACAGAAGTGTGGTCATTTCAGAAGTTTCATAACCTCTGAATAATCTGATAAGAACAATTGAATATGCTGTTAACAGTAAAAAAAAAAAAATTTCTGTAAACAGTTTATCCTTGTCTGTCACATTGTTGGTCTTCTGACTGTGTGGTCAGTCTTACTAAACAGGTCTGACCCCCACTGTGTCCTTTGTGCCTTACACCTGTGAGATGATGAGTTTCAGGCCCAGGAGCGATTTCCCAACCAATATACTGCAGTTAAAGTTGAGGCCTTAGGCACAATCTGGAAATGTGTATACCGTTTTGTTTTTATCAAGTGGTGTCAACTTGAGCTTTTAGAGAAATGTGAAAAGAGGCTGTGTTTAAGAATGTAAGGAGGCTGGAGGGAGGATTTTGGCCATGAGAGTATGGGGCCAACGTCAACCTGTTCACCTATATGTTTTACAAAAGGGAAAGATGTTTACAAAAATACTTTTGGTGTCGACTGTTTAAAAATAAAAATGAATTGTATAATTTATTATATGAAATAAATATTTAATAAATCATTGACAGTACAATACATTATTTTTCCTAATCACTACTGTAGATAAAATCTGAAAGTACAGGCGAGACACAGTGGCTCACACCCATAATCTCAGCACTTTGGGAGGAGGAGGTGAGAGGATTGTGTGAGCTTAGGGGTTCAAGACCAGTCTGGGCAACTTGGTGAGACCTTGTCTCTACGGTAAACCAAGAAAAATTAGCCAGGCATGGTGTTGCGTGCCTGTGGTTTCAGCTACTTGGAAAACTGAAGACGGGAGGATCACCTGAGCCCAGCAGGTCAGGGCTGTGGTGGCTGTGAGTGTGCCATTGCACTCCAGCATGGGCAACAAAGTGAGACTCTGACTCAAAAAAGAAAAAATCGGAATGTACAAATAACTGACACTAAAACTTGCCCATTTTTTGATTTAGTCATCAGTATCCACTTACCCAGAAATCAGCAAGAAAAGTCATGCCTGTATGAAAATCATGAGTCTTGGCTGGGGCTAAATTATTAAGAAAAAAGGAAAGGATAATATTCCGGCAACCATTTTGCAAAGGATCTGTTGACTGCAGAAAGTACTTAATATTTTCTCCAAGAAACACTATCTTATATTTGAAAATAAAATAGATTGGTATCACTTCTTTCAGCTTCCCCTTGTAAATTGTGCTGCTCGTATTTTGCTACTTAGTTGTCTTTGATTTGGTGTTGAATCTCTGCACTGGTGTTCATCAACCATGTGAGCTCACATATTTGGCCTCTTTGAAACAACCTTATAGGATTGAGGATTAAATGAGATAAGAAAATACGATGAAGTGATTAACTCAGTGTCTGCACGTAGCACTTACTGTTAATAACTGCTAGGATGATCTGCATAAAGCCATACTGTACTAAGGCGTGCTAAATTTAAATTCAAATGTATTCATCATTATCTAAATTTATTCAGTAGAACTGTTTTTGAGGGAGAGCCATCAATGAATTTTGCCCATTCTCCAGTGGAAATTAATTTTAAAAGTTTATAGTTGATTTTAGGTGACCATTGTTTATTTTCAGGGTTTTCCTATTTTGGCTTTTATGGGTTTCCTTTTGTTTAGCATTTACATTTGAGTTTAAAAAAAATATTTAGAATGCATTTACTATATTGTGTACCTGAAATTTCAGATCACAACCCGGGGGAGGTGTACAGAGAATGTTCATGACACAGTGACTTCCACATCAATTGTGTTATCTAACCAAAGTTTTTAGTATAGTCAGCAGACCTGAAGGCATAGCAATTGTTCAGTATATTTAGCCCTTTTTTTTTTTTTTTTTTTTTTTTTGAGTCGGAGTCTCACTCTGTCACCCAGACTGGAGTGCAGTGACACACTCATGGCCACTGCAACCTCAAGCTGCTGGGCTCAAAGTGATCCTCCTGCCTCAGCTTCCCAAGTAGCTGGAACCCCAGGCATGCGCCACCACACCTGGCTAATTTTTTTATTTATTGTAGAGACAAGGTCTCACCAAGTTGCTCAGGCTGATCTTGAGTCCCTGAGCTCAGGCAGTCCTCTTGCCTCTGCTTCCCAAAATGCTGGGATTATAGGCGTGAGCCACTGTGCCCGGCCAATTTAGCCCTATTCTTATATGACTTTATAGTAGGACGGCTGATCACGGCTTCCAAATTTATATCTTTAGCAGATCTCTTTGCTGAACGCCACACTCGTAGGCAACTGCCTAGTCAAAATCTCTTGCATGTCTAGGAGACATCTCAACAACCTCATCCAAAGGTGACTCCTTGACTTTCTCCCCCCAACATCTGTTCACCCACAGCCTTCTTCACCTCAGCGGTCACACTTCTTTTACTTTGACCCAAAACCTTGGAGTCACCTTGACACCCCCCCCCTCCCCCCCGCCA
>NW_007248186.1:326315-330463 GCF_000164805.1 Carlito syrichta
CCCCCCCGCCATGTCCTATATCTAACCCATCAAGAGATCATGCTCTCTCCCTTAAAAATGTATGCACAGTCAAATCATTTCCCCCCTGCTCTGTAACCTGCCAGGTCGGAACTACCACCGTTTCTTATCTGGATAACTACCGCACCCTCTTCCCACCTCCCTCCATCCTAAAAAGTCCTTGTTCCCTGGTTCTACCCAAGCCCTTTTACAGTCTGTTCTTAATACAAGCCAGAGTGATCCTATGGAAACACAGGTACTGTCACTTATCTGCTCAGACCCCTGTGTAGCTCTCCTGTCACTCGGGGTATAAGCCCAAGGCCGGCTGTGTCCCCGGAGGCCATGCCCTGGCCATCCTGCCCCCACCCACCTGATCTTGTTTAATCTTCTCTTCCTGCTCTTCACTCTAGACCCCTCCACTCTGGCCACACTGTCCATCTTGCTGTTTCTCAAGTGCTCCAGGCCCTTGGCCTTAGAGCTGAGCTGTTTCCTCTGTCTGGAAACTTCTCTTAACCCAGATGCTTGGCTAACTCATCCATCCCCTCATGCTTTTTATCAGAGTTCCCCCTTTTCAATGAGGTTTGAAACCCTTTTCAATACTATTGCCGCCGGGCTCGGGGGCTCAGCCTGTAATCCCCAGCACTTCGGGAGGCCAAGGCGAGTGGATTGCCTGAGCCTGCAGGTTCAAGACCAGCCCGGGCAATTGGCAAGATCTCATCTCTAAAATGAATAAATAAATAAATACTATTGCCACCCCCTCCCCAACACTTTCTAAAAACTGTCTGAAAATTGAGAGTGGGGTCTGTAGTTTTTGGTTCTTAAGATTCCCCTGGAGTTGTTAAAATGCAGATTCAAATTTAGTAAGTCTGGGGTGGGCAGCATTTCTAGCAGTCCCCTGGGTGATGCCTGCACCGTTGACCCATGGGCCACACGGAGGAGCATGGGTCCAGCATGCTATGTCATCTACATGTGTACCATGTCATGTTGTGTGTCTCTGCCCCTTTGGCCGAACCATCAACTCCACCAAAGCAGAATCTTTGTTTTGTTCACTCACGTATCCCAATATCCCAAGCACCCAAACGGCACCTGGAACATGACAGACACTCAAATATTTATTGTATGAATGATTCAATAGGTATTATTAAATATTTATAGAAGTATGTATGCAATCCCGTCATGTCTGATTGAAACTATTCAGTGACTTTTCCATCTCTTTTAGAAAAGAACTCCAAAGGTTTGACTTGGAGTGGTGGGCTCAGATCTTCATGGGGAGACTTGCCACCAGCGGCAGGGAGTGCTTGGCTGGCAGCCTTCTTGCTGACAGCTCCTTCAAGGTTAGCTCAGGCCTGTTTTTGAGTCATGCTTTGTGGCCAACTTTTTTTTATTTTACGGATTTTTTATTTTATGTACAAGGAGCTAGCGTGGTTCTTTCATTGGGAGATGCCTTGGATAATCCATTCAAGGAAGATCACTTAATCCAAGATCACTTAATCCAGCTTAATGAAGCCTATATCCTTTGTGTACTGATGGGGACGCTGACAGCATGTATTGGGGCTGTATTTCCGGATCAGATAATGCTGGTTTGAGCAGACGGACAAGAGTGAGAGCCCCGGCCAAGTTTCCAGGAGTGGCTCCAGTAGCACTGCTGGTGACCTATCTTGCTGTCAGGAGTGCAGCGAGGCACAAGGTTTGGCTGACTTCTGACAAGGTCCAAGTACAAGGGCCAGCCATATCCAGCCAAGGCGGCTTCTGGACTCCCTGCTGGGCTGGCAGGCCCTCTGTCGGGTCTGTGGCACTTTGAGGACTCCCCCTGCCCTGCTTCCCCCATTTTCTTTTACAAGTGGTACTCCCCAGTAAGCCTCTTGCTGTCTCAACTTTGCCTCATATGTGCTTCCCAGAGAATTCAGCCTGTGGCCTCCACAGTGGCTCCACTCCCCGCCCACCTTCCGCCTCCTTTCACCCCTCTTCTCCCTTGCTCTAAACACACCTGCTAAGCCCACGATTGTACCTACCTAGGGCTGTTCTAGTAACAGTAACCTGCAGGATGGTTCATTCTTCTCATGAGTCTTTCATTTGTTGGCCATCACAGATTATGATAGTTTTAGCCTGGCATCTTTTTTTTTTTTTTTTTTTTTTTTAGCTATTTCATGATTTAAAATCCTAATTACTGTTTTTAAGAATGAGCCAGACTTAATGACTTAGCACACCTCTGATAAGTGGTCCATCTGCTGTGGAAGAAGTAGAATGATCATCCCGTGACCAACCTTCAGGAAACTGTAGTGACCACAGAGGGAATAAGAGGCCAGACTTCAGCCCTGGCTCTGCCACATAGTGGTCTTGCACGAGTTACTTTTGACCTGTCTGTGAAATGAGGAAAATATCACACCAGACTGAAATAAAGATCACTTGAAATTATGTATATTTGTAAAATACTTAGCAGGGAGTCTCATGTATAGCAAGTGATCTGAAGTAGCTATTATTATTACTATTATTTATATTTTTTTGAGTTAGAGTCTCATTCTTTTGCCCAGGCTGGAGTGTAGTGGCACCATCACAACTCACTGTAGCCTCGACCTCCTGGGCTCAGGCAGTCCTTCTACCTCAATCTCCCAAGTAGCTGGGACTACAGGCACATGCCACCATGCCTGGCCAATTTTTTTATTTGTAGAGATGAGGTCTCACTATGTTGCTTAAGCTGGTTTCAAACTCCTGGGCTCGAGCAGTCCTCTCACCCTAGCTTCTCAAAGTGCTGCTATTAGAGGCATGAGCCACCACACCTGGCCCTGAAATAGCTATTAAATTGTGGCTAATGAAAAAAAAGATGGAAAAGATCTTCAATAAAATAATACCAGAAATAATCTTTATAAAATGTTGCTGTGTTTGTTGGCCTGATCTTTATTAAATCCTATGCGTTCAGATAAAAAAAGAAAATTTTTTTGATCCTGCCTTTCACTGATGTCTCAGGATATAGATAACTGCTGTTTATCTTTTTTTTAAAATCAATATTTTTTATTTTGATGTTGTGGGGTACAGTTAAGGGTTAGGTTTATAAATATGTTTCATTTAGGCCCCCTTGTTGATAACAGGTGTCTCCCCGTCCCCAGACAGTTGTTTACTACCATTAGTCCCACCCCCCTTCCCCTTCCCCCATAGTTTCCCCCACCACTGTCAGTCATTTTCTTATGGTAGTGCGTTGGATGATCAAGGTCCACTATATGAGTGAGAACATGTGATACTCAGATCTTTGTTTCTGTGAGAGGTCACTCAGTATTATAGACTCTAGTTCCATCCAGGTTGCTGCGAAATTCATGATTTTGTTCTTTTTTATGGCTGCATAGTATTCCATCGTGTATATGTACCACATTTTTTAAATCCAGTCCTCTTTTGATGGACAGCATGGTTGGTTCTGGGTTCTTGCTATTGTGAACAACGCTGCGATAAACATTCGTGTGCAGGTATCTTTTTTATAGAGTGATTTGAGTTCTTCAGGATATATTTCCAGTAGGAGGATTGCGGGGTCATATGGGAGGTTGACATTTAGAGCTTTTAGGAATCGCCACACTGCTTTCCACAGAGGTTGCACTAGTTTACACTCCCACCAACAGTGTAGGAGTGTTCCCTTTTCGCCACACTCTCTCCAGCAACTGTTATTTTTTCAGTTATTGATAATTGCCATTCTGCCTGGAGTTAGGTGGTATCTCAGTGTGGTTTTGATTTACATCTCCCTGATGATTAGTGAGGTTGAACATTTCTTCATCTGTTTGTTGGCTGCTCGGATGTCTTCCTTTGTGAAGTATCTGTTCATATCTTTTGCCCATTTTATAATGGGGTTGTTTGTTTTTTTTCTTTTCAGCACGTTTGAGTTCCTTATAGATCCAAGATGTTAAGCCTTTGTCAGACCTGGAGTTGGCAAATACTTTTTCCCAGTCTGTAGGCTGTCTCCCTGCTCTCTTGATGGTTTCTTTGGCTTTGCAGAAGCTTGTTAGTTTAATGAGGTCCCACTTGTCTATTTTATCCCTTATGGCCTGTGGGTTTTGGGTTTTGTTCAGGAATTGGATGCCAGTTCCAATTTCCATGAGGGTATGTCCTTCATTTTCTAAGGTTCTTATGGTTTGAGGTTTTACATTTACGTCTCTGATCCATTTGGAGTT
>NW_007248186.1:331043-356259 GCF_000164805.1 Carlito syrichta
TTGATTTCTTTGAGCAGTGTTTTGTAGTTTTCATTGTAAAGGTCTTTCACGTCTCTGGTTAGGAAGATGCCAAGGTCTTTCATTTTTTTTGGTGACTATTGTGAATGGAATTGTGGTTTTTATTTGGGTTTGCTGTTTATTCTTATCAGTGACATCTTAGTTTGAATGAGTTTATCAGATGTTTCTCTAAGAGAAGCTTTTTTAAGAACAAAACACAAAGCAAAAAACCTTTTTATTACAGAAATTCTCAAAAACATATACCAAAAATATGATGAGGCCTAATAGTGTCTATCACTCAGCTTTGGCACATACCAAGTCCAGCCTTTTTTTTTGATTCGGAGTTTCACTCTATTGCCCACACTGGAGTGCAGTGGCATGATTGCAGCTTACAGCAGCCTTGACTTCCTGGGCTCAGGTGATCCTTCTGCCTTAGCTTCCCAAATAGCTGGGACTACAGGCCTGTCACCATAGCAGCTAATTTTTTTTTTTTTTGTAGTGATGAGGTTTTGCTGTGTTGCATAGCCTGGTCTCTAACTCCTGGGCTCAAGCAATCCTCCTCCCTTGGCTTTCCAACGTGCTGGGATTACAGGCATGAGCCACCATGCCCAGCTCGTCTCCAATTTTGTTCCACCTACACCACAGCCACTCCTCCCCTTCTGTTACTTTAAAACACATCTCATCATCATTTCTGGGTGTAGCTCACATTTCAGTATGTGTCTGTAAAGTAAAGGATTCATTTTTAAAGTGGTAATAGTTAATACTGTGATCACACCTAAAAACATTTAACAGCCATGTCATGATATCATTAAATATACTGTTAGTACTCATTTCTCTAATTTCCTTTCTTTTACATTTGAGTCAGGCTCCAAATAAGATCACCTAAGGGTAGATTTTTGTGGAAGATCAAGCAGTGAGGAACAGCATTAGGAACCAGTGATGAGAGAAGCGCAGAGAGAGGAGATGGCAAGTGCTTGAGACTGTTTCTAACAACTTTCCTGGGCTGAATAATTCTGGGTTTATAGGAGATGTTCATACCCCCATACAGGCTTCCAATGATCTTCTGGGATGCCAGGGAAGTTACAATGTGACCTGCCCCAAGTTTCCCTGGTCCTCACGAACAAGGGACTTGAGCCCACACTGGTATATAACAATTCAATTTCAATGCCAACTTTCCTGATAGGAGGCTTGGAGATAGAACCCCAAATAGGATTAGCTGTAAGGCACAGAGGTGCAGGGAGGTGGAGGTGGTGCTCGTTTTAGTGCTATAGAGGTAACCTTGATCCTGAAACGGTTTGAAGACCGATTACGCTGTGAGGGGCTCCAGCCAGCCAGGTGTCATGAGCAGAGAGAGGCAGAGCACTCTCTCAACACTGGCGTTCAGAGCAAAGAGGCAGAAAGGGACCCCTTGGGACAGAGCAGAGGAACTGAGTGTGGTGTTCCCCATGGAAGAGTCTGCCTGATGGCATTGCAGGGATCACATTAGAGAGACAAGGAGCTTTCTGGAAGAACTTGGAGGCTCTGACCAGATCAGAAGCTGAGAGAGAGTTATTCCACACTCTTCCCTCCAAAAACTTGGCCATGGGCAATAAATGGGTTCTTTGTGTCATGAAAGCAGGAGGTACTTGTAGTTAGAAAAACAATCACAGAGGGAAAAAAAACCCCACATCAAACCTCTCCTTGAAGAAGTTAACCTGGAAATGTGAGCTCCAGGGGTCCCCTAGAATTCATAAGTCTAATGGCATTCCCCATCGTAAGCTCTCCCAGGTAACCAAAGTCAAAGCCATACAGCTGCTTCAGGACAGAAATGAGGCGGACCTCAGAGGCTGCAGCCACCTGTGAGCCCATGACAGGGTCAAAGCAGGTCTGAAGGAGGTGGAGAAGCCCCTTGCAAGACAAAAAGCTGATCCAGAACACATTTTCACAGCTTTTGAACAAACTTTGGTTTGTTTCCCTAGGAAATGCATCAATTTCTCTGTTTCTCCGGTTTCTGGTGTCTGCTGTCCTCACATGTAGTTGACACGCTTTTTGCCCTTGTCTGCTGCCTGGTGACTCAAACTCTCCTGTGGATGGGAGAGGCAGGGGTGGAAGCGAGCAGGAACCTTGCAAACGGTCACCCCCGCTAACTTTTCTTGAAGGCCAGTAAAAATACTCATCAGTTTTTATCTACTAATCAAAAGCAAATGGACCTTTTAACATTAGGAAATTCAACATTTTTTTGTGTGTGCATTTATGATCATTGTCTATTTTCCATTTATTCCCATCTATTTGCAATAAGTGTATTTTAGGACCAACTTGGTTTATTCTGTTCCCAGGAACGAAAAGGGAAAAAAGAGTGAAACCCACAAGCCAGCCCAACTGCTTTATGGATCCATCCCCATGGAGCCCAGAGCTTCCTAGGCATGAAATTGACTGACGCACACAGAGGCAGCAGGTGTGGGGCCACATGCCACTTGCTGCCTTTTTTTTTTAGTGTGTGTTTATAATCAGTAAATGGCTGTGGATGTTTAAATGGTTGCCTAATACTGATGGAGAGCGGATGCCATTATAACTTGAACTTGTATTGCCACGCAGATGGTGGAAATAAACATCCAATTCTGTGCACAATTTTGTTTGTCTCTCACTTTTAAAAGATCAGCTGAGTGTCAGGCATCCGTGGTGCCAGCAGGGGGGTTGAGGAGGCATAGGGGAGCAGGGCTGCTGTCGGTTCCAGATTGGCTTTTGTGCTGAGAGCCGAGGACAGCCGTTTCCCCTGTAAGTGGGAGGGGGCTCATTGCAGCCGCTGGCCCGCCCCAGAGTCACCAGGCAGAGGCTCCAGATATCCCTTCAGACAATCAAAATGTGCCCGCGCCAAAGTCAGGCCTCAAGTCTTGCTTCTCTCACCCTTCTCGATTGCAAAAGAATTCAACCCCACCTATGCTTCCTGGAACTCTTGTTGCCTCATCTCCTCCCTACTCTTTCTTTCTTTGAGCCAGGGTCTCCCTCTGTCACCCAGGCTGGAGTGCAGTGGCATGATCACAGGTCATGCAGCCCCAACCTCCTGGACTCAAATGATCCCCCCACTTTAGCCTCCGAAGTATCTGGGACTACAGGTGTGCGCCATCGTGCCTGGCTAATTTTATCATTATTTTTTTGTTGTAGAGATGAAGTCTTGGCATTTTGCCTAGGCTGGTCTCTAACTCCTGGCCTCAAATGACCCTCCTGCCTTGGCCTCCCAAAGCAACACTCCTTTCTCTCAAACACCTTGAAAAATGGAGTCCATTGAGTGCGGTGGTGACCACGCCGAATTCGGTTTTGCCCTTCTAGCCTCCCTGTCTGGCCCTCGATTGTCTGTTGTTCTACTATGTTTTGTGGGACTTTGGCATGTATTTAATGAGCAAATGATCAACTAACTTGTTCACACCATAGAAATAACCAATATGGTTTAATGTTAACCTAGTCCGGAAATATTTGTTTTAACATTTGGAATAATAATAGAAATGGATCGCTGTGAGATTTTGCAAATCAGTGAGCAGAGAAGAGCAGAGTGAATTTGGGAACAGGGAAGTCCTCCTAGTACCTTAAGATGACTTAAGAAACCCCTTCCTGGGGAACAAGCCCAAGCCGGGGGTTTGCCATTTCTCTGGGGCAGAGAGGCTGGCCCCAACAGTGACTATTTGAGATGGAACCATTCTTCAGGGCCAAAGAAACTGCTCCATGAGCCAGCGAGGGACATGCGGTTTATGACAAAGGCGGTTCCTGGCAGGTTCGGTCTGTTTTATTAATGAATCGTACAAAAGCAAGGCAAACTCCCCACCCCCACCTGGCTTATTTCCTGCATATTAGCTTCCCTTCTCTGAATCAAATAATGTAGTAATCCTTCCGATTTCTATAGACCGCTTTCCGGATTACAAAATGCTTTCACATACATTATCTTGTTTTCATCTGACAGTTTTTAGAGCCAGGCAGAACGTGATGGTTATCCTTATTTTGCAATGAAGCCCCAGAGGCGTTTGGTGACTTCAATGGCTTGGCTGGCGCCATCCTGGGAGTAGGGTCTGGAAACCCTGGCACTCAGGGCTCTGACACCATCCTCGGAGCTTTCTTGGAAACACTGGAATGAATGCGAAAAGCCTGTGTTGAGAGTTTGGAGCAGGGACCATCAGAGTGCTTTTTCTGTAAAGGCCCAGGAGTCAACATTTTGCCGGCGCCTCTGTTGTAACTACTCGAAAGCAGCCGCAGACAATCTAAATGAATGAGCATGGTTGTGTGCCAATAAAACTTTATTTCTGGAGGCTGACATTTGAATTTCATAGAATTTTCATGAGTCGTGAAATATTCTTCTCTTGATGTTTTTCCTCCCCCGCAGTCATTTAAAGGTGTAAAAACTATTCCGAGCCCATGGACTGTGTAAAAATAGGTGGCTGATGGGATCCCACTCACAGGCCGTGGTTGGCCAGGCCTCCTTTCAAGCTGACTCTGGCTCCTTTACCAAGTGTGTCATTTTGGGCAGGTTCCCTGCATAAACTGCGCAGCCACACGATGGGAAAAGGAAGGGGGTGTTCCTTTATCAGGGACTGAGGCACAGGCACTAACTGTGAAGTGTTTAGCATGACACTTGCGTCTGGGTGGCCCTTGGGAGTGGGAGGTGTCGCGATTTGATGATTTGATGCCAAGTCCCTTGAAGTTGTTTGTCCTCCTGGAATGCACCAGAGGGTTCTGGTCTCTGCAGGGCAACCCTCTGCCTTTTTTGGCACCTCGTGCTAATGAAAAGTTGAGGGAAAATCCAAGCATGCTCACTAGACGGAAATCTTTTTTTTTTTTTTTTTAAATGCCAAAGGTAAGCCTTTTAAGAGGCCCAAACTCAATGAGGACAGGCTACATGTTAGACCTGCTGGCATGAAGTCAGGGCAAGGAGTCCCCCCAGTTCTACTCTAGCCTCAGTTTTCTCATCTGTCTTATGCAGATTCCAGGTCAGTCCTCTCCCAGGATGGGTTTGTCTCTTGCATCTGTGACACCAGGGTGGTACTCAAGAGGTCTAGAGCCAGAATTCACTTCTGCAGGGCTCTTGCCATGTTAGGAAGCCTCCGAGCTGAGGACATCCTTTTTCGTGATATGTATATTTTGTCCCTCCTTACTGGATAATTGTTGAGGCTTCCCCATGGGTATGGTCCTGGGGAAAGTCCACATCTCAGTTTCCTCATCTGTTAGGTGGGGGTAATAAGGACAGTCTCTCCTACGTAGGGTTGAAGAAAAAGCAAGATGGAATCCTAAGCACAAAGTACCTAGCACTGGTAGTACCAAGCACTAGCACAGTGCTTGGCACGGGACAGGTACTCACTCTGCCAAAGCCTGAGAAGGGCTCAGCGTTCTGCGCCTTATTGGTGCCCACCTCCATACTCAGGTTTGAAGAGACCAGCGGTGGTCTTGGCCTCGGTCTTGGCATTGGTGTAGGCAACGGTGGTGGGGAATTGTCTAGTAGCCAAACACATATCTTCTATTTATTTATGTGTATGTGTAATTTGTTTTTTATTTATTTTTGAGTCAGGGTCTCACTCTATCACCCAGGCTGGAATGCAGTGGCACGACCATGGCTCACCACAGCCTCCACCTCCTGGGCTCTGGCAATTCTTTCACCTCAGCCTCCCGAGTAGCTGGGACCACAGGTGCATGCCACCATACCAGGCTAATCTTTAAATTTTTTTTGTAGAGATGAGGTCTCGCTGAGTTTCCCAGGCTGGTCTGTAATTCCAGGCTCGGGCAATCCTCCCGCCTCAGCCTCCCAAAGTGTTGGGATTACAGGCGTGAGCCATGGCACCTGGCCACGTCTTTTATTTTCTGAGGACTGAAGAGACTGCGCATTTTGGGAACCCTCTGCTTCTAGCAGCCAGAGGACTCAGCCCAGGCCAGGAGGCATGGTCTAAGGGGCCCTGGAGGGCAGCAGAGGGGGCTGGGGTGGAAGATGCCCCTGACCACAGAGAGCTGCAGGGAGGAGTCTGAGCCTGTCCACTCAGCAGGTGTGGACATGGCCTAGATCTTCCTGCACCGGCTCCCTGTGCTCCCCTTCGGAAGCGGAAGCTTGTGACCTGGCACCTGTCTCTAGAAGCCACTGGGGCCCAGCCTTCTAGAAGAGTCCACACCTTTGAACCAGGGAGGATGTAGAGCCTGAGCGAAAACGGGACTCTTGGACCTCAAGAGGCTGAGCGGAGCTCCTGTGAGATCCCCCTTTGTCAGCTGGAATCTTTGCACCTGCCCAGAGGACTGCTGACGTGCCCACTGACCACGGCCACAAGGTGACCGCTTGCGTTCTGTGAGGGTGGATGGTGAGAACCCTCTGGGACCAAACAGATGATATCCTGGGGTGATGAGGGTGTCCCTGGAAATGAAGACCAGTCGTGTCCGTGGCCGTCCCACTCCCTGGGACAGCCTCATTGCCAGTCAGCCATCTCCTCTGTGCCCAGGGCTGCGGTGGCAGTGACTCTGGGGCCTTGGGAAGGAGGCAAGTCCGCCAAGGCCAGACGAGGGGCTTCTCCTGCCTCGCCCCATGCCCCTGTCCTGTCTCTTGACTCCCGCCCAAGCCAACCTCGTCACAGCCCGCCAGAGATGGAGCCGGCACAGATTACAGGCCAGCTGGCCTCCAGTGCGGTGGGACCCTCGAGGCGTGGCTGGAAAGGGCTGAGGCTGGCTGGACCGTTGATCTACCTCATCGAGAGTCACTGAGCAC
The DNA here is from genome assembly GCF_000164805.1 of Carlito syrichta. Taxonomy (NCBI): domain Eukaryota; kingdom Metazoa; phylum Chordata; class Mammalia; order Primates; family Tarsiidae; genus Carlito; species Carlito syrichta. The sequence continues at coordinate 337,744 of NW_007248186.1, forward strand.
TGGCCAGAGACTGCCAGTTTCTTTCCTCCCTTTAACAGGGAATAAATGTCGCCTTCTGATAGGTTACGTTTCCCAGCTAGTGTAACTGTGGGGCTAAAGTCAGATCAACGAGAGGCGAGTCAGGTGATCATATGGGAATGTTGGAGATTTTCCTTAACAGGAATGCAGTACACCTTTTTGTGCCCTCTTGTTCCTAACACAGAATTCAGATGCGATGGCTGGAGTTCACACAACCATTTTGGACCACGAAGTGGACACAACTAAACCTGGCTTGCTAGCAAGGTGGAGGGAGTTGAGGCATCTGATGTTAACAGCACTACAAAACCTTCCCTGGGCGGCACACCTCCTCTAGACATTGTTCATAAGAGGCAGATAAACTGCTATCTCTCTATTTATTTTTATTTTTTGAGTCAGGCTCTCACTTTGTCATCCAGTCTGGAATGCAGTGGAGTGAGCACAGCTCATTGCAGCCTCCACCACCTGGGCTCAGGTGATCTTCCTGCCTTAGCCTCCAGGGTAGTTGGGATACAGGCACACGAACACGCCCAGCTAATTTTTTGTACAGATGGGGTTTTGCTGTGTTGTCCAGGCTGGAGTGCATGGTGTGATCATAGCTCACTGTAAATTTGAACTCTTGGGCCAGACATCCTCCTGGCCAGGTGCAGTGGCTCATGCCTATAATCTCAGCACTTTGGGAGGCTGAGGTGAGAGGACTGCCTGAGCCCACGGGTTTGAGACCAGCCTGGGCAACTTGGTGAGACCTCATCTCTACAATAAACCAAAAAATTAGTTGGGCATGGTGACCTGTGCCTGTAGTTCCAGCTACTTGGAAGGCTGAGGCTGAAAGATCACCTGAGCCCAGCAAGTCGAGGCTGCAGTGTGAGCATGCCACTGCACTCCAGCCTGGGTGACAGAGGGAGATTCTGATTCAAAAAAAAAAAAAAAAAAAGAGAGAGAGAGAGAGTGATGCGCCCGCCTCAGCCTCCACAGTAGCTGGGATATGGGCGTGTGATCATGCCCAGCTAATTTTTTGTGTTTTTTGTACAGATGGGATCTTGCTATGTTGCCCAAGCTGGTCTCCAATTTCTGGCCTTAAGTGATTCTCCCTCCTCGGCCTCCCAAAGTCCTGGGATTGTAGGTATGAGTCACCACACCCAGTTTAGTAGTCTAACAACGCTACTCTTCAGGTGTGAGCTTTCCAGCCTGGTAATCTTAGGGTATGAGACCTCATCGTTGGTGGCTGCCCCAAGAATGGGTATCCCAAGGGCACCAGCTGGAAACTCTTACCTTTCTAGTGTGAGACATACTGCCTTTCTTCCATTGTATTTTATTAAAAACAGGAAGTCACAAAGCCTGGACCAGATTTTGGGGGAGGGGACACAGACTCCCACCTTTCTGTGTAGGAGTGCCAAAGAATTTGTGACTGTGCTTAAAACCACATATAACAGTAAGGCATGTGCTCAGTAATGGTCACCTTTGGTTGGGGAGGCCCCTGGGAAGCAAGCAGAACACAGAAGTGAGGGCTGGAGCTTGAGCAACCGTCTTGGGCCATGAAGACTTTGCAGAGAGCTAGCAGGAGCCAACAATATGGCATACGCTATAGGGACCATGCACACTCCGTCTTTCCAGAGCGCATCCACCACGGATGAGTTCTTGGACCTGGGAAGCTGAGGAAGCTGTGTGTTACTCTGGGAATCAGTTGAATGGTCAGTTCTGGCTGGGTCTCCTCTGTGTCTGAGGGGCCTGTGAGCTGCTGACCATTGCACCAGCTGACTTGGGAAGAACCGAGGGGCTGGCCCAGGACAATTGTGCCCAGGCACATGGAGGTGTGTGCATAAGCCAGGGCCAGCCTCAGAGGTCTAGCACACTGGTAGGCAAGGCCACTCACACATGAGTTGTCAGGAGCAGCAGTGGAAGGGGAGGTTTTTCATGTTTTTTGTTTGGTTTTGTTTTTTTGAGTTGAGGTCTGACTTGGTCACTCAGGCTGGAGTACAGTGACACAGTCATGGCTCACCGTGGCCTCAACATCCTAGGTTCAAGGTGATCTTCCACCCTAGCCTCCTGAGGAGCTTTAGGGATTACAGGCACGTGCCACCATGTCTGGCTAATTTTTTTAGAGAAGGGGTCTCACTATGTTGTCCAGGCTGGACTTGAACTTCTAGGCTCAAGCAGTCCTCTCTCCTAGGCCTCTCAAAGTGCTGGAATTACAGGCATGAGCCACTGTACCTGGTGAAGGGGAGGTTTTGAGATCAACTTCCCTTTATAGGAACCAGCCCGATTTCATGACAGCTTGCTATTTTGTTTTATTTTATATTTTATTTTTTTGAGTTGAAGTCTCACTCTATCTCCCAGGCTGGAGTGCAGTCACATGCTCATGGCCACTGCAGCCTCAGCCTGCTGGGCTCAGGCAGGCCTTCTGCCTCAACCTTCCAAGCAGCTGGAACCACAGGCATGCACCACCACACCTGGCTGTTTTTCTTTTTTTTTTTAATTGTAGAGATGAGGTCTCGCCTAGTTGCCCAGGCTAGTCTCACACCCCTGAGCTCAGGCAATCCTTTCACCTCGGCCTCCCAAAGTTCTGGGATTGCAGGTGTGAGCCACAACGTCCAGCTCAGGACTGCTTTCTAAGAGGAATCCCTGGAGAGTCCCAAAAGCTGTGGAATTCCCTGAGCTTCGGGGAGTAGGGTCTGGTGTAGGAGGAGCTTGGGGCCTTGCTCCAGAAGTCTTCCAAGTCCTTCCTCTGCCATCACCCTCACCTTCCACATGCTGGAAACGGGAAGCAGGGAGGGTGGGTAGATGGCTCTTGGAACAGCAAACACAGGGAACCTTACTGTTTACTAAGGGCCTGGGCTTTTCATATATTTTCTTGTGCTATCACCTTTAATCTGCACAACAGCTCTGCAAGACAGTATCATTCTTCTTCTTCTTTTTTTTGGAGTTGGAGTCTCACTCTGTCGCCCAGGCTGGAGTGCAGTGGCACGCTCATGGACCTGCTGGGCTCAGGCGATCCTTCCGCCTCAGCCTTCCCAGTAGCCAGAACTACAAGCGCATGCTACCACGCCAGGCTTATTTTTTCATTTTTTATTTCAGAGACAAGGTCTTGCTAAGTTGCCCAGGGTGGTCTCCCACCCATGGGTTCAGGCAGTCCTCTTGCCTCTGCCTCCCAAAGTCCTAAGATTATAGGCGTGAGCCACTGAGTCCGGCCTCCTTCCTTTTCTACTCTTTAAAAAAAAAAGTTTTTTTTTAACTTTCTTTTTGTAAGAGATAGGATTTCACTGTGTTTCCCAAGCTGGTCTCAAACTCCTGGGCTCAAGCGATCCTCCCACTTCAGCCTCCCACAGGACTGGGATTACAGGTGGGCGCCACCATGCTCATCTGGGGTTTCTTCCTTTCCTCTTTATCATATGATAATCAGTGTTTTTGTTTTCCAGGGCTGCACAGCAGATCACAGACCCCAGGGTTTAAGTGAACCAAAGTGTGCTGTCTCATAGTCCTGGGCACTGGAAGTTCAAGATCAAGAGGTTGGCCGGGTCAGTTCCTCCTGGGATGTGAGGAAGAGTCTGCTCCGTGTCCATTCCGCAGCTCCCGGTGGCGTCTGGCTCCTTGGTGTTCCTCCACCTGTAGGTGTGTCACCCTCACCTCTGCCTTCCTCTTCCCACGGTCTTCTCTGCGTGTGCGTCTGTGTCCAAACCTCCTCTTATGACAAGGACCAGTCCTATTGGATTGAGCCCACCCCACTCCGGTGTGACCTCTTCTTAACTAATGGCATCTGCCAGGACCCTGCCACATTCTGAGGAGCTGGGAGTTAGGGCTTCAACGTGTGATGTAATTCAACCTGTCACGCCAAGTCTTCCTTGGGGTTGGTGCTTCTAGGGAAGAGACCGTGGCTCCTGTTTCCGGCTCAGTCAGGCCGTGGCTTCCAAAGACACTGATAGGGGCTGAGTCAGGAGGCAGATAAGGGGCCTGGGGGGCTTTGCTTGTGGAGAGGGGTGATGGGGAGGGCCCCCTCACCAGGAGGAGCCCGAAGGAGGCATGGGGGTTGAAGACTAGCGGAGGAAGGCTCGCAATCCATGAAAGCTGAGAACAGTGGGTGTGCAGAGCCAGCTCCAGGGGCTTGAAGCCCAAGCCGTCATCTGATGCCAAACAAGAGAAAATCATTTCCCACGATGCCATCCCCTGTCATGGAGATGTGCTCAAGAAAAGCGACTCAAAAATGGACAGGTCCGCGTAGCACAGTCGATCTGGATGTGGGTCTGAATGCCGGTCCTACCACTTGGGAGCCGTGTCACCTTGGGAAAGCTACCCTATCTGTGCTTTGTTTTTCTCCTCTGTACCTGTTTCATCAAGTTGAAAGATCACTTGTGAGCTTATAAGTAAAGCCATTGGTACACTCTGTTCAGTAGTAAACGTAGCTGTCTTTATTTATAGTTTTAATTTTTTTTTTAGAAAGACAAGGTCTCATGTCACCCAAGCTGGAATGCAGTGGTGTGATCATAGCTCACTGTAACCTTGACTTCCTGGGCTCCAGCGATCCTCCCCCCTTAGCCTTCTAAGTACTAGGACAATAGGTATGCCCCCATGCCTGGCTAATTTTTTTTTTTTTTTTCATAGAGATGGGGGGGTCTTGCTGAGTTGTCCAGGCTGCTCTCGAACACCTGACCTAAAGCAATCCTTCCTCCTTGGCCTCCCAAGGTGCTGGGATTACAGGTGTGAGCCACTGCACCCAGCTGCTGTTATTATCTAAAGTGTGAGTATGTGGTGAAGACCAGAACAAATTATGGCCACACCAAGTCTAGCTTCTTCAGAGAGGCTCACCTTTAAGCGACTCTCCAGGGCGTGAGTGAACTGGTTCTGAAGACCAGCAGAATGGTGAAAGAATGCCTCACTTCTCTAAATGAGTGCCATTCCCCAGGCTCAGCTAAACTGCACCTCAGGACACTGAAAAACTTGCTGATGTGGCCCCAGCTGTCCATGTCCCCTGAGGAGTCATAAGGCCCGGCAGTGAGAGGACAGAGCCAGGGAGGGAAAGAGCTTTCTAGTTCTTTTCTAAGGAAAAAGGGTGAACTCCACTCCAGAATGGAGTGACCATAATCCCTTCCAGAATTATTAGACAGTCGGGACACACTTGAAGAAGGAAGGAGGAATCACCCATACTCTCGTGGGCTCACTGCAAGCAAGTCGTGTCACCTCTTTTGGGGGTGAGTTGACACGTATTTGGGAAAAGCCAAGAGCCTGGTGGACCTTGAGCCTGTGAGATCGTTATAGGAGATCCTCGCAGTACCCTTCCGGACAGGAAGGAGAAATGTGGCCTGGCACGGGTGGGTGGAGCCAAGGAGTGTTGAATAATGATCAGTCTGAGAGCAAGGTCTTAAGAACGAAATCCCGGGCCCAGACCTCTCTTGGTTGCCTTTTAGAAACAGACTGTGTCCTCCCCAGCTCTGGATCTGTTATCCTCTCCCCTGCCCCCCGACTGAATGTAGTTTTGTTTTGTTTTTTGAGTTGGGGTCTCGCTTTGTGGCTCAGACTGGAGGGCAGTGGCACGATCATGGCTCACCCCAGCCTTAACCTCCTGGACTCAAGCGAATCCTTCCACCTCCCTGGTAACTGGGACTACAGGCACATGCCACAATGCCAGGATGATTTTTTGATGCTTTGTAGAGATGAGTTTTTGCTGTGCCGCCCAGGCTTGTCTTTAATTCCTGGGCTCAAGCAATCCTCCCGCCTCAGCCTCCCAAAGTGCTGGGATTACAGATATGAGCCACCATGCCTGGTCCCATAGAATAGAAGGTTTTTCTATTTGCTTACAGAGCACATTAAAATACTAACAACAAACATAGGATGGTTTTGTACTTGTGTTTTTTCTTAAACATTTTCTTCACTGGTAAAATGTCCCATCAAAATGTGAAGCTTGGTGATCATTTCACATTTCGTGGAATACTGTCGCCCTGCAGGATCTTGCTAACAAAGAAGAAAGCTAGTTGGCCAGTATTCTTTCCTGCTGAATTATTTCAAAAACAAAAAACTTAAAACCAACTATGCGCGGGGCACCATGCTAGACCCGAGAGACTCAGAATCATAAAGTCAGAAGGAACCTGGAAACTGTTTAGAACAAGTGCAGAAGGCATTTTCCTGATAACATGGGACTTGCAGAAGCATTTTAATGAAAGCCCTGCTGCACAGCCATTCTCAAAAGGTTTGCAAGCTTCCTTACCCTTTGTGCTGGGGTTTTACTTTTGAAATAAAAGCTGATCCCTTGGGAGAGGTCATAAAGACAAAATTGCTGTCCAGGCATTTTTTTTTTTTTTTAAAGCAAAGAAGAATGTTCAGAGAGGAACTCCCGCGTGATTACATTCCACCCAATGGGGGGAGGAGCGGGGGGAGGGAGAGGGGGAGGGAGGGCGGCAGAACCCGCCAAATCACTCTCTTGCCCTCCCCCAGCAACCAGAAGAGGGACAGAACTGGTCCTGCCCTGGCCCAGCCCTCATTGAGGTGGTGTGTGGTGGGCCCAGCTGTGCTCTCTGCTCCCTGCATCTCACAGGGACATCTGTCCTCGTGAGTGGAGTGGCAGGGAACGTGGATCATAGCTGTGGCCAGCCAGGAGCCGCCGGCCCCCAGAGTTTCCTGGGCAGCTGCTTCCTGCCTGCTTCCCTAGCACTACAAAGTGCGTTTTCTACAGTGACAGGCCAAATGAAAGCGAGAAAGGAGAGTCTCTTCTTCCCTCCTGACCCTTCCCCACCCTTCGCTGGCCTCTTCTAGGTCAGATCTCAGTTCCAGCCACAGGGGGCTGCCCAAACCGAGTAGGTAATCCAGACAGGGGCGTTTGTTGGCACGCGGGGTTACCCTGAGCTGCGGGGAGTTGGGAGGTCAGTGTCACTTGGTTTTTGTGCACTTGGCTGAAACTACTTTACACAAGTAAGAACTTTGTCCCACATGACCTTGTACAGTGGCTCTTGACCCTGACTGCCCCTGCGGAGTACCATGGGATCTTTGAAAAACTGCCAATGCCCAAGGGCTTCCTGAGACCAAGTGACCCAAACGTCTAGGGGTTGGCCTGGATCTCTGCAATTTCTTTTTTCTTTCTTTCTTTTATTTCTCTCTCTGCCTCCCGCCCTCCCTCTCTCTCTCTCCAAGGTTTCACTCTGTCGCCCATGCTGGAGTGTAGTGGAACGATCATAGCTCTCTGCTGTCTTGAACTCCTGGGCTTAAGCTATCCTCCTGCCTCAGCCTCCCAAGTAGCTGGGACTACAGGCATGCACCACCACGCCTGGCTGATTTTTCTGTTTTTCGTAGAGACAGTGTCTCGCTATGTTGCCCAGGCTGGTCTCAAACCCCTGGGCTCAAGCAGTCCTCCCGCCTCGGCCTCCCAAAGTGCTGGGATTATGGGCGTGCACCACCACACCCGGCTGCAATCTCTTCAAATCTTTCCAGGTGTTTCTGAACCATTGAGACAGCAAGAACTCGGGGTTCAACATCAGAGAGGCCCAGGACCCGTTTTCTCTTCTTTGCTCTGCCTACTAATGTGTTGGCTTCAGTCTCAAACTCTAAGGGGACATTAGCTCCACTCCTGTCGCCTCTCATTTTCAGGGCGAGTGTGAGGAGAAGAGGGAGAGTCTAGCAATGAACTCGCAGTGTATCCTTGGCTCTGCTTGTGCTGCCATTCTTGACCGATCACCCTAGCAGCCAGAGTGTGAGGGTTTTTTTGCTTATATTTTTTGAGTTGAGGTCTCACTGTCACCCAGGCTGAAATGCAACAGCACAATGACAGCTCACCACAGCCTCAACCTCCTGGGCTTAGACCATCCTTCCACCTCAGCCTCTCGAGTAGCTGAGACTACAGGCATGTACCACCACACCCAGCTAGTTTTCTTATTTTTTGGTAGAGATGAAGTCTCGCTATGTCGCCCAGGCTGATCTCAAACTCCCGGGCTCAAGCAGTCCTCCCGCCTCGGCCTCCCAGAGTGCTGGGATTGTAGGCGTGAGCCACTGCACCTGGCTTAGGGCAGGGTTTTGAAGACGTTCTTTATTGTCCCATTGCATATTTGTGCTCAACGTGGTCTTGCTTATTTCTTCACGTGATTACAACCAACTATGGGGAAACCGGACTGTGGGCGGCAGGCATCACAGTTTTGGCCCCAGCGTCTACTAGACCCATCTTGGTTTCCCTCCCCCATCCCAGCCCATATCCTCAGGTTCTAGATGGACCATGTGTCTCCGCCCTAAGCCAATCCTCAACTCTACCAAAAAAATAAGAAAACTAGCTGGATGTGGTGGTACACGCCTGTAGTCTCTGCTACTCGGGAGGCTGAGGTGGAAGACTGGTCTAAGTCCACAAGGTTGAGGCGGTGATGAGCTGTCCTTGTGCTGCTGCATTTCAACCTGGCTGACAGTGAGACTTCAACTCAAAAACCAAAAACCAAAAAGCCCTGCAGGAGCGCTGGGGCTATCTCCAGCTGGTCTGCACCACCAGGCTGCGATGGCCTTGTCTGTCTACCCTGCTGGTTGCCGTGTTGCCAAGCTCGTGACGCTGCCAGGACATGACACTGTCTCCACTGAAAAGCCCGTGCTGAATGAGAACAGTTTCGGAAACCAGCGACAGGCCCCAGATGAAAAATCGCCCCAATTTACTGCGAGTCCAAACAGCTTGGCTCTGATGAGAGGCTGGCGTGACGTTTGAAGAACAGCTGTGAGATCAATTTGGAGACGGGTTTATTAGTCGTGAGGCGGGTTTGGAAGTGCGTCTTTGGGAAAGAGGGGTCTCGGGCCGGGGACTCACGCTGCCGTGAATAATCCTGACAGCCACGTGCCTCGCTCGGGAAGATTTAATGGCCTCAGCTGTGGCTCCCGAGTCGTGGGTTCAGCAGAGCCTCAGCAGATCAGAAAGAACGGCCCAGGCCCAGGGCCAGCGGCCACATCCCGGCCTGGCCCTGGGCCTGGGTGACTTCACTTGTTGTTGGATGGCAGCCCCGGCCTCTCCAAGTCTCGGGGTTCGGAAAGAAGGCTGGGAGGGGATGGAGACCGGCGCGGCGGTGGTCAGAGTAGAGGAGGGTCTTTCTGGGGTGAAGGTGTCTCAGCCCAGGATGCAGCAGGAAGTCAGAGGCCACAGCAAATGCACAGCTGCTGGGTACCCATCACGAGCCAGCCTCAGGGCCTGCCCTCCGTGACCTCAGCTCCTCGCAGGGCAGTTGCACAGGGCAGTGTGAGGAAGGGCCAGATCACATGAGGCCCGTTTTGTCTTCCAAGGCCGTCTCTTGGTTGGGCTTTGCTCCCACGCTGTCTTTTCCTTGTTTGTTCATTCACTCTTTGTTTTGTTTGTCTGTTTGAGACCGAGGCCTCACTCTGTTGCCCATGCTGGAGTGAAGTGGTACGATCGTAGCTCACTGTAGCCTCAAACTCCCAGGCTCAGGGGATCCTCTCACCCTAGCCTCCCCAGTAGCTGGGACTACAGGCAGGTGCTACCATGCCCAGCTTAGTTTTAACATTTTTTTATATACATGGAGTCTTTTTTTTTTTTTAGAAGGTAGGATTTATTGAGAGGACAGAAAAGCTCCCACCGTGGCAGGGGACCCAAAGGGGGTTCCCAACATGGAGTCTTACTACGTTGTCCAGGCTGCAATCCATTCTTTTTTATTTTTATTTTAAAGAGGTGGGGTACGATTCAGGATTAGGTTGCATTCGTTCTTACAGAGATAATGTTTGTATTGTGTCCATGCCCTTGTAGAAAATTTAAATACAGAAAGCTAGAGGAATGTGCAATCTCCCAGCTACTTGGAAGGCTGAGGTGGAAGGTCTCTCCTGAGCCTAAGAGGCTGAGGCTGCAGGATGCTGTGGTTGTGCCCACCCCAGCCTGGGTGACAGAGTGGGACTCTGATGGGAAAGAAAAAGAGAAAAAAAGAGCAACTTCTCTTTTTTTGGTCCAGGGAAAGGAGGTTCCAAGGAACATTGTCCTGGAATGCCACTGTGCCCAGCTAGAAGATGCTGACCTAAGGCCAGATGAGGGAGCCACGGACAAAAAGCGAATGGCTCTGCCTGTGGCTGCCTATTTCTCAGCGTTCTCTGCCAGCTCCCTCCAGGATGACATTCTTACTCTCCTTTAACCAGTAAGGGTACCCCCACCTTCAAGAAGCCTTCCCAGATTTACCAACGCAAACTGCCAACCACCTTTCCTCAGGATGCTCTTTTAAAGCTGGTTAGCTCCAGTGCTAGACTGTTTCCTCCTACTGACTGCATAGCTTTGGGCAGCCCTCCTGGCTGCTGGGGAGAGAGAATGAGCTGAGACGCAAAGAATGCAGGCCTGGCCTGCATGGGCAGCTCACTCCTGTGCTTTGGGAGGCCGAGGCAGGAGGATTACCTGAGTCCAGGAGTCTGAGTCCGGCCTCTGCAACATAATGAGACTCTGTCGCTACAAAAAATAAAAAGTGAAAAAATTAGTCCAGCGTGGTGGCCCACACCTATGGTCCCAGCTACTCAGGAGGCCGAGGCAGGAGGATCGCCTGAGCCCAGCGGGTTGAGGCTGTGGTGAGTCGTGATGGTGCCACTGCACTCCAGCCTGGGCAACAGAGTGAGACTCCAACTTAAAAAAAAAAGGTAGCCCTGTGCCTGGAACAGAAGAAGATTGTTATAATTATTGCATATAATATTTCATCTTTACATTATATACACACATTATCGATACATAGTATATGCATCCATTATAATATGTAATATACAGATATGTAAGATATAGTACATATATAAAATATATACTTGCATCTGTACAGATATACTATGGGAGGGGCCCCAAAATCCTAAAATTTATTTATAAAAAATTGTGTGTTTATTCTTACATATTTAAACTTCAGTCAACTTCGAAGTACTCTCTGTTTGATGGAATACACCTATTGAGACACTTTTTCCACTGCTCAAAACAGTTTCTGAACTCACCCATTTTGATGCTTTTAGTGCTTCCGCTGGTTTTTGTTTCACCTCTTCCATATTGGCAAAACATTTCCCTTTGAGGACTCTTCATCTGGGGAAACAAAAAAAAGTCTTTTGAGGGCAAGATCGGGTGGATAGGGAGGGGGCCATGCCATTTTTGGTCAAAAACTGCTGAACACTCAACGTGGTATGGGATGGTGCTCTTGTAAATCACCCATCATGAAATGGGCAAGCACGTTGGAAGAATCTCAAAAAAAAAAAAGAATTCACTGAAGCTGAATGCAGCCTTTCACAATGCTCACTGATACACTGATGCTGATAGGTTCCCAGAACACTTGCCTAATGGGGGAAACCTGTCCTTCAGAAAATAATTATGGTTTTTTTGGGGGGGTTCCCTCCTCAGATACATATACAATATACAATGCATAATATTAACACTTACTATTAGTTTAACAAATACTCATTGAGCACCTACTATGTACCAAGCATGGGTCTCCTATGCCTATCCATGTGTAACAGACAACCAGAAGTTGCACCCATCTGTGCAGCTTGCTTTAAAACATAAAGCCAAACAAAATACTCTCTAAGCAGAGGGCCCTGGGCATGAGGCTCAGGGAGAGGCCTGAGGAGGACTGAAGGAGTTCCCCTCTGACTCCTGGAGAGGAACGGAGGGCTTCTTGGAAAATGGGGGTGTGTGCTGGACCTGGGAGGACAAGAAGGATCCGCCAGGGAGAGCCAGGCATCCTCAGCCACGATAGCAGTGTTGGGGAGAGAGAAGAGGCTTTCGTTCATCCAGAGGGCAGCTGGCGAGCATCCAGTTTGTCCAGCCCCGTGCTGGGCCCTGGGAATGGAGCCGTGACCAACACGGACACTGCTGTGTCTTAGCTGGGGTTAAGAAGAAGAAGGGCTATCACATAAAGGAGGCGGAAATCTTTTTATCCTGCTTCTGCTCCTGAGGGATTGTGGGAGAGAAGTGCCGCTATGGGAAGATCGAAAAGGTCATGTAAGCCGGGCATGATGGCTCATGCCTGTAACCCTAGCACTTTGGGAAGTGGAGGCGAGAGGATTGCCTGAGCCTAGGGGTTCGAGACCAGTCTGGACAACTTGGCGAGAGCTGCATCTCTACAATAAATGAAAAAATTAGCCAGGTGAGATAGCATGAGGCTGAGACAGAAGGATTGCCTGAGCCCAGCAGGTTGAGGCTGTGGTGGCTGTGAGCATGCCACTACACTCCAGCCTGGGCAATGGAGTAAGACTCCAACTCAAAAAAAGGAAAAGAAAAAAAAAGAACAGGTCAAGGGCTTTGTTTTCCGTTCCCACCGGCCTCTGGTGCAGCGGGTAGCTTTAGAACTATGTGGAGTTTACACCTTTTCTGATGTGTGGTCATGGCTCAGGAGAGGCTGTAGACCCCAGAGGGCCCGAACCCGTGGTCTGTCCTTGAGCTGCGGGGCTGTCTTGGGAGCAGTGGTGGAGAAGCAGGGTGCAGGGAGCTGGTCGCAGACAAGCCTGAGGTGCTACTGTCCAGCTTCCACTGAAAGGAGAGCCCTGATTTTTCTTTTCCAGGCAGTAGGAGCGGAACGGTGATGGACCTTGATCTGCTGTGGCAATCCCGTCCTCCTTTGCTGGCTAGTAAGTTTACCAGATTTCCTTGCACCTGGAAGTGACCACTGTTTTAGTGTGGGCCAATGAGATATAGGGGAAAGTCTGCTGGGGAGATTTTAAGAACGCGTGAGAGAGAACCAAGGAACAAGTTCTGAGAATGAAGGACAGATGCTGGCTTTCTGCCTTTGAATAATGTCTGGAGCTGCAGCAGCTATTTTGCTACCATGAGGTGACAAGTGTGAGGATGAAAAGACAACTCCCCACAGATGGTGGAGTGGGAGGATAAAACTTGGCTCTTTTGAACATTGTTGAGAAGCAAAGACGACCTTCAGACTGTTAATCTCTGTTCCTAGTTTTTGAGTAAACCGTAGATGTCCTTAGGATTTAATCCATCAATAGTTGAGTATTCAATACTTGCAGCAGTACACGTTTTAGCTGATATACTAAGTACTAGGGTTTAGTCGGAAAACAGAAACTGTATTCACTCCTATTTATTTATTTATTTTTTGAGATGAGGTCTTGCTATGTTCTTCAAGCTGGTCTTGAACTTCTGGGCTCAAGTAATCCTCTTGCCTCAGCCTCCCAAGGTGCTGGGATTGAAAGGTCCATGGAACACATGACTGCTCTCTCGCACTACCAATAAGAGTCGAGAGGCAGGGAACTGGAAAGAAAGAAGTTTATTTCTGAATTCAGAATTCAGGAAGTCAAGCCAGTACAGATACCAAGGCTAGCTCAGCTCCTTAGACTTTGCAGTCTGTATTTACAAGCATAAGCATTGAAGTCTGCTATTGATTACTATCAAACGACATGATTTACAAAGCATTCTATGGGATTTCAATTACAACTGCATTTCATCAATTAAACCATTCATCGTCTGCATATCCTTGATACCCGTTACCGGGAACCTGTCATTTCTGTTGATCAGTAGTAACTCTAGGCAAAGGAGCGGAACTTACTACAAAGTAAAACATTCATTGTGATACACCATTAGCCAATGGGTGCAACAAAACAAAAGAGTATACTGGTTACAGCTACAAGATTAATATAACTGTATTTCTAACTTTAACTATTGATCATAGAAATGAATAAAGGCTGGGCACGGTGGCTCACACCTATAATCCCAGCACTTTGCAAGGCTGAAGTGAAAGGATTGCCCAAGCCCATGGGTTCAAGACCCGCCTGGGCAACTTGGTGAGATTTCATCTCTACCATAAATCAAACTAGCCGGGCGTGGTAGCGTGCGCCTGTAGTTCCAGTTACTTGCAAGACTGGGGCGGAAGGATCACCTGAGTCCAGTAGGTCAAGGCTGCGGTGGCCGTGAGCGTGCTACTGCACTCCAGCCTGGGTGACAGAGTGAGACTTCAACTCAAAAAAAAAAAAAAAAAAAATGAATAGCAATCTGTTTTACTAACTATGTGAATGCAACCATGGGCTCAGTGACTCGTTCTGTCCCAGGGAGGGTCAGCACAGCCTTATAATTCTCAGGAATGCGGGGGTGTGCAGGGCAGTAACCCTAAGCAACCAAACATCGCAACAATCATGAATTACTAATAGTCGGTCTCTTCATCAGGATGACAGGCGGGAGCCACAGTGTGCCGCCTACGTTCACTCTTTTAGCAGAGATTATTTAACACAGGGAATTGGCCGAAGAGAGTACTGAAAAGGCCAAACAGGACCACTAAGGTATCAAAGAGGTAGTAATTGGAGGAAACAGCTTCCACCCTTAAGATCGGGGTGTCAGAAGTGGTCGGGGTTCTTAGGGACTAGAGGTATGGGGGAGAGACCCCGCAAACCGGGATCTAGGCTGCATCTGGAAGGGTAGGGAAAAACTGAGGTCAGTTGCTGCTGCCAGGCTGGAGGCTTACTGCTGAGACCGTGCAGACAGGACCGGGAAGAGAACAGGAGAGAGGGAGGGAGCCAGCGCCTTCCCCTCCCCTCCTGCCTCCCAGTTTCCCTTGAGAAAAGAAAAGAACTTTGATCTGAGGAAGGCGAGTCCTTTTAAATTCTCAGGCCCAGAGAGACATTAAAATGAGACAGCAATCGTGACCTGCACCTCCCTTTGAGCTTTCTGTTCATCTCTAGAAACTGCTCACTGTTGCAACATGTAGCTAGCTAGCTACACATTAGCCGGATAATGCCGCCCCACTGTAGAACCCACACCCTATGACTTAGCAATGTGTAGCCAGTCACTAATCAGTGTCATTTCTGTAAGCCAGTGAGAGTGTCTGATAAACAGCTTTGTATCTGCCTACTCCCTGTCCCCGTTTTGGCCTTTAGAAACATGCTTGTAGGCCGGGCATGGTGGTTCATGCCTGTAACTTTGGGAGGCGGAGTTGGGAGATTTGCTTCAGCCAGGGAGTTCAAGCCCCGCCTGGGCAACATAGCGAGACCTCATCTCTACAAAAGAAAAAATTAAAAAATTAAAAAAATTAGCCGGCATGGTGGTGCGTGCCGGTGGTCCCAGCTACTTAGGAGGCTGAAGCAGAAGTATGGCCTGAGCCCTACAGGGGGAGGCTGTGGTAGCCGTGATCATGCCACTGCACTCCAACCTAGGCAACACAGCGAGACCTTGACTCAAATGAACAAATACAAATAAAAACCTGCTTGTAACAGAGGTCAAATGCCACTCATGTGTCCTCACTTTGGTTCAAGTAAACTCTGAATTACATTTTGTGCCTCAGCCTCTTTCTTTGAGGTCAACACTCCCAACCAGTGGAATGTGGGAGATTTTGCAGCCTGGACGGAGGGGTCCTTGTGTCGTACTTTCCTCCTCCCCTTCTTGGGACATCACCCTGAGCCAGCCTGGCCCTAAAGGAGAGACTATAGGGGGTGAGATGCCCAGGTCACCCTGGCCCCAGCCTAGCTCCCTGCCAAGTCCCCATGTCTGAGGGTACCCAGGTGAGCCCAGAGACTAGCAGCAGAACGCCCCCCATCCCACCCACCAACCCCCAGCACAGGGAGAACAAAACACTGGAGTTCCCTAGGCAGCAGTAATAGGTAACAGCAACCATGTGCCATGAAGAAAACGGTCAACTACAGCCGGGTACCCAGCAATAGGACTCTCGACGGTGCAGGGGCCGGGAGGAGAGGTGCCATGGACCGGCGTGAGGAGGAAGGACCTGGGACCGTATTCAGATCTCTTATTATTATTATTATTTATTTTTACTTTTATTGATTGATTTTTTTTCTTTTAGAAATGGGTTCGCACCACGTTGCTCAGGTTGGTTACAAACCCCTGAGCTCGGACAATACTCTAGCCTCTGCCTCCCAAAGTGCTGGGATTACCGGCATGAGCCATCACTCCCGCCTTATTTTTATTTTTTAAAACTGATGCACGCGGGAAGGGAAATCACTATTATTTTTTAGAGCAGGGTCTTGCTTTGTTGTCCGGGCTGGAGTGCAGCGCTGCAATCATAACTCATTGCAGCCTTGACCTCCTGGGCTCAAGCCATCATCCTCCCTCAGCCTCCCAAGTAGCTTCAGGTATGCACTACCACACGGTTAATTTTCTCAAAAGTGTTTGTCGAAACAGGGTCTTGCTATGCTGCCCAGGCTGATCTTGAACTCCTGGGCTCAAGTGATCCTCCCATCTTGGGCTCCCAAAGTGCTGGGATTACAGGAGTGAGCTACCATGCCTGGCCCTGCCTGCTTATTATTAAGGCTCAGTAAGACCACAGCCGGTAGTTGGTTTCTTTGGGTAACAAGTCCATGGCAATGTGGGGCCACGGTGTAGGCTGACCCTCTTCCCCGGAGTGCCCTTCTCTGGCTCCCCATCTAGTTCCTTCTGTGTGTCTTCATCCTCAGCATTTAAGGTCATGTACGCAAAGCAGTCCTTCCTGACCCTATGTCAGAACCCTCTGTGTGCTTTCTCAAGGCACATGAATTTACCTACCACAGCACTCATCTCAGTCTGCAGCTATTTTTGTGCTTATTTTGTGTTTCAGAGGCCTCGGAAAAACAAAAGAATTTATACACCGAGACTCTCCAAGCCATGATGGTAACAGGAGAACATCCCAATCCCTCACCCTCCATACAGATTTCTTTATGACCAGGAGTTTGAGACCAGCCTGGGCAACAGAGTGAGACCTCATCTCTACAAAAAATAATTAAAAAAAAAATTAGCTGGGCACAGTAGTGCACACCTGCAGTCCCAGTTAGTCAAGAGGCTGAGGCCAGAGAATCTCCTGAACCCAGGAGATCGAGGCTACAGTGAGCTGTGATTGTGCCACTGCATTCCAGCCTGGGCGACAGGGACACTGACTTAAAAAAAAAGACCACATGCTCTCAAAATGGGGTCCATGGATCAGCAGCATCATTTGGCATCAACGGAGCTTGGTGGAAGTGTAAATCCCTGGGCCCTTTCCTGGTGATACTGAATCAGAAACGCAGGGTGAGCTCAGCAGTCTGGAGCATCTTGGTGACTTTGATGACACTACCGTTTGAGAATGACTGGGCTCGACGTCAGGGAGAAGGGTGTGTAGGGGGATGCAGGGAATGAGAAGATGGGAAGATGGGATTCTGAAAAAAGGCAGCCCAGGCCAGCTCTCTCCCTGCCCACGCCTGAACCAGGGGGTGGGGTCAGAAGTGCCCAGAAGGCTTGGAGAGGGTTGGTCGGAATGCACCAGGAAAGATGCCCAGTGTGTCTGGGGAGGCAGGAAGAGATCTCAGGGGAGATGTGACTGCACACTTGACCCCCAGAACCGGTCCGTCGCCCCAGCCCCCACAGGGCCCTGGGACCTGTCGGGAAGAGGAGTTCTTTTTGAGGGACTTTCACATGGCAAAGGCGTGGCTGTCTCCACTCAGCGTCCCCAGTCAGCAAGAAAGGCCCATCTCTGCCCTGACCTTTTGTCCTGTTGATTTATTCATTCATTCATCCATGAGGACAGGGTTCTTCTCTGTCACCCACTATGATCATAGAGGCATGATCATAGCTTGCTGCTGCCTCCAACTCGTGGGCTCAGGCGATCCTCTCACCTCAGCTGGAACTACAGGCACACACCATCACACCCTACTACTATTTTATTTCACTTTATTTTATTTTTTGAGCCAGGGTTTCACTCTGTCACCCAGGCTGGAGTGCAGTGGCACAATCACAGTTCACCACGGCCTCAACCTCCTGGGCTCAGGTGATCCTCCTGCCTCTGCCTCCCAAGTAGCTGGGACTACCAGTATGTGCCACCACATCTAGCTGAGTTTTTTATTTTTTGTAGAGATGAGGTCTTACTATTTTGCCCAGGCTTGCAACTAATTAAATTTTTTTTTTTTTTTTTTTGTAGAGACAGGATCTGGCTATGTTGCCCAAGCTGGTCTTGAACTCCT
Source organism: Carlito syrichta (assembly GCF_000164805.1). Lineage (NCBI taxonomy): Eukaryota > Metazoa > Chordata > Mammalia > Primates > Tarsiidae > Carlito > Carlito syrichta. The sequence goes on from NW_007248186.1 coordinate 355,579, forward strand.
GGTCCCAGTTGATCATCCGGCTTTGACCTCCCAAAGTACTGGGATTACAGGTATGAACCAGTATGCCTGGCCTTGACTGCTATTTTTCACAAAATTGGATTATGGGGCAACACCAGGGATGTTTTCCAAGGTGAAACATCAGAAAAATTGGGAGATGCTTGATGAATCTTGAAGACACGTGCTCCAGGGGAGGCCAGCTGACATCCACAGACACCCTGAGTAGTTTTTCAATTCCTGGGCACAATAATAATAAAACCTACCATTTGGAGGTCTGCTAGGCACTTTTCCAGTGTTTTACCATACAATCCTCACTATGCCCCAGCGAGGGAGAGACTACCGTCTCCCCACTTCACAGATGAGAAAACTGAACTCCAAGGGGCTCCGGTAAAAAGTAACTTCCCCGGTCTCAGGCAGCCAAGGGGCTGTAGGGCCAGGACCTGACCCTGGTCCATCCGTCCCCAGGGTCTGCGCTGTCTGCCAGCTGGTCTCGCCGCCAGTCTCGTCACTTCTTCACACCTTGGCCGAAGAAGCAGCAGAATGAGCAGCTCGGCAGAGAAGTGCTGCGTTGGCTCCGCAGGTGCGGGGCGGGCCAGAGGCTTCCCCAGCGGCTGCTCGGCTGTGGCTGGAGGAGCCCGTGCAGCTCGCTCTCTCCTCCCCTCTCCCACCCCTCCCTGTCTCCTT
>NW_007248186.1:357252-358896 GCF_000164805.1 Carlito syrichta
TGGGCTGGGGGCGGGGGGGGGCTGCAGGGGCTGCCCCCCCCCACTCTGAGAATCTCCGCAGGGCGAGGTGGGGGCGTCCTGTTCACTGCTGGGCGGTGCACGGCCCCTTCCCAGTGCAGCCCGGCTTCCTGGACACTGAGACGGCCTGGAGGAATGGAGGGGATGGGGGGCAGCCCTGAGAGGTGAGAAAGGACTCACGGCACCCCGGGGAGACTGGAAGCCTGGGGGCAAGACCAGTGCCCGCTGCTCGGTTAAGATGCTGCTTCTTCCCCACGGAAGGAACATGCTGTGTTTCTGAGATGCCCTGCCCTTCTCAGGCTGCACACTGTGTGGCTGCGACCCAAGGTCGTAGGTCTGTGTGTCTGCTCAGAGAGGTCCAGCCATCTGCTCAGGGCCACACAGCTGCCTCCTATCTCCATACCCTCCCAGGACCAGGTTACAAGGCAAAAGGCTGACTGGACTCAGTGGACACACCCAGGGCTGTGTTCAGTGTCTGTGCATTCATTCATTCATTCATTCATCCTGTGACTCTCCCTACACGTTGGGGGCCAGGGTGTGCGGGGCTGGTTGAGTAACAGAAAATCAGACTCAGAGCAAGGAGTGGCAGAAAAGGCCAATGTCAAGGCCCCAGGAGGAAAAGCAGGAGAAACTCTTGGTTGAGAATTAACGTCACAGATGTGCCCTGGGAGGGCCCCTCTGTCAGTCCTCCTGGATAACATTGCAGGGCCACTGTGGGGCAGGTCACATGTGCCAGGGTACCATTCTGAGCATGTGACACAAATCAGCCTAGCGTCCTCACTGCAGCCCCTGGAGACGGCATACTGTTATCACTCCCATTTTGCAGATGGAGAGAGAAGCACAGAGAGGGTAGTGGCTTATCCGAGGTTACCCAGCTAGCGAGTGGTGGGGCCTGGGGTTGAAGCCTGGTCCTTTTGGCTCCATGTCCACACCCCTAACCACTCTCCTACCCTGCTTTCAGGTCAGAGCCGCCTGACTCCCCTCACTCTCTAGGCCAGATTTAAGGGGTCTTGAACTTCCTCACATGCTCCCCCACTCTCGGGTTCCTCTGGAACAGTGCTGTCCAATTCCAACCCTGTCTCTGATGATGGACATATCTTGGCTCTGCTGTCCAACATGGTAGTCCCTAGCCACAGGTAGTCACTGACAATTTGAAACGTGGCCAGTAAGACTGAGAAACTCCATTTTACATTTTCCTTAATTTCAATGTCAATAGTTACACGTGGGTGGGGACTGTCATATTGGACAGAGCAGCATTGGAAGACGGGCTGTACATTTTGGTCTGCTGGGGACCTTTTTTTGTTTTTGAGACAGAGTCTCACTCTGTCCCCCAGGCTGGAGTGCAGCGGCACAATCGCAGCTCACCACAGCCTTGATCTCCTGGGCTTAGGTGATCCTTTCAACCTGAGCCCTGTGAGTAGCTGGGACTATAGATGCGCACCACTGCACATGGCTTTTTTTTTTTGTAGAGACAAGGTCTTACTATGTTGCCCAGGCTGGACTTGAACTGGCTCAAGTGATTCTCCTACCTTGGCCTCCCAAACTGCTGAGATTACAGGTGTGAGCCACTGCCCCCCGCCAGCTGGGAAACTTTTTTTTTTTTTTTTTGAGCTAGTCTCATTCTGT